>NW_015090770.1:2312288-2494728 GCF_001431845.1 Calidris pugnax | reverse complement strand
AGGCATTACAATAATGCCTTCAATTCTGTTTTAATTAAGCAAACAGTTTTTCAGAGCTGAGATTGCACCATAAGTACGTTTTAAAGCTTGGCTGCAGTTGCAAGAGCTACACGCTTGCCTCGAAACCCTCCGGAGAGTCTTAGACTTCATAGAAGCATAGAATCATAGAGTTGTCCAGGCCAGAAGGGACCTCCAAAGGTCATCTAGTCCGACCTCCCCGCAGTCAGCAGGGACACCCCCAACTAGACCAGGTTGCCCAGGGCTTCATCAAGCCTCACCTTGAATATCTCCAGGGAAGGGGCCTCAACCACCTCCCTGGGCAACCTGTTCCAGTGCTCCACCACCCTCACAGTAAAGAACTGTCTCCTAATCTCCAATCTAAATCTGCTCCCCTCCAGCTTGAAGCCATTGCCCCTCGTCCTGTCACTACAGGCCTTTCTAAACAGGCTCTCCCCAGCCTTCCTGTAGGCTCCCTTCAGGTACTGGAAGGCTGCTATAAGGTCTCCCCGGAGCCTCCTCTTCTCCAGGCTGAACAGCCCCAGCTCCCTCAGCCTGTCCTCCTAGCAGAGGTGCTCCATCCCCCTGATCATCCTTGTGGCCCTCCTCTGGACCCTCTCCATCAGGTCCATGTCCTTCTTATATTGAGGGCTCCAGACCCGCACACAATACTCCAGGTGAGGTCTCACCAGAGCAGAGCAAAGTGGCAGAATCACCTCTCTGGACCTGCTGGCAACGCATCTTTTGATGCAGCCCGAGTGAGCCCGGCCGAGCCCCCCCGGCCAGTGTCGGGGATTGCCGCTAGATGTCCCCGCCAGCCCCGCCGCCACCGCCCGGCCCCGGGGGACGGCGCGGGGAGCGGGCGGGGGGACGCGGGACCCGCACATCCCGCAGCCCGGGATGCTGCCGCCGAGATGGGACCTCGCAGCGGCCAACTCTTCCGAGAGCCGCGGGAGTTTAGGGGTGAAATGCTACTTTTAGGATGTTTCCGAGTTTCTAAAATGAGGAATCTTGAAGATTTTTTTTTTATGATAACTTTTAAAAGCTACCAAGAGCAGGGCTCTGGCACTACATAGGGTCTGCTCCTGCCTCAGAGCCCTCATTGCAGCCCGGGCAGATATTGCATGAGCAACGAAATGCCAGTGAAGAGCGTGTTAATCTTGCCCCTTTTTTTATTGTTTGCACGAAGCAGGCTGAATTTAGGTGGGAGGCACCAGCCCCTAGGGCAGGAGGTGGATGTGGTATGAGAGTGGAATAGAAATGAGAGAAATGCCATACGAAGCAGAAAGCAGAGGAAAAGTGAAGAGCTGCCTTCTCAAAAGAGCCCTGCTCTAAGTTTCCTGAACCACTTAAAGGCCCAAAGCTGGTGCCACCAGGCACCTGGTGCCACCTGAAACAGCCACCTGAAGAGCTGCTGCCTGGTGTGCTGTGGCAGGGACAGGGAGAGGCGCAGAAGGGTGGGGGTGTCCTAGCTGGTTCCTAGTCCACCTCTTCCAACTTCAGCTGCGGTTTCTGCTTCCAGTGAGACATAGTATCTCCCTGCTGCAGGCACAAGAGCCCTGAGTCCACCCCCGGGGACATTCTTTTTGCATCTCCCAGATAGGCAAAGACCCAAGTCAAAGAAAGACACAACACACAGTGAGGTGGAAACAGAGTTGAGGTTCCCTTCATTCTTAAGTGTTGAAAAGCACTGTGGTGCTTGAGGGCATTGTCAGGAAAAAATTGCACACTCCAGGCTTGTGATGAAGTTGTCAGTTCTTCTTCCAGTGGGGCTGTAGTCAAAGAACAGTTACTACAGCACAGCCAGAAGCGAAGCAGGAAGGTTTCATATTTGCCGTTGTGGTGGAGGAAGTCTCTCAGGGAGGGTCTGTGGGACTTTCCTGGCACCAGGTCCTGGAGTCCTTCCGCCAGGATGGCTCTAGTGTCTGCGGGATCCCACCTGGCAGCTGCATGAAATCACCCAGCACGGGCCTCCCCTGGCCAACAGCACCCACTGCATAGGTGCAACCCGTGGTGTGTTTGTGAACTCCGTGCTGAAGCTGCAGCCCTCCACCTCCAGTCCAGAAACGGCCTTGAGCCACTCGTGAGTGTCACTTAACTCCACAGCCATTCGGCAGCAAACCAAAAGCCCAGTCTGTGGCATCGGTACCTGCTCAGGATGAACTCCTGGCACACGGAGACACAAAGCACAGGACATCTCCTCTCTGCTCTTCCCTCTCGATACCTATTTATTCCGGGGAGAAGCAGCTTGTTGGGTTTGTTGAGCTTTCGATACCAGAGCACAAAACGATGATGCTGCCGCTCTGGAATCCTGCCTGACCTCTCCTACCAGCTGCCTCCAGCAAGGTTCAGGATGTTTTTGGCACCTCCAGTTTTCCATGCTTTAGGTGGGAAATCCTAACACAACAGGCAGGCACTTTCCAAAACAAGCTGTGCTTCTGGATCTCAGGTGAATCGGTACGTGTGTCAGAAGGGTAAGCCTTTACCCTCCGGTGCTTCAGGCAGGTCTCCTACTGCAGAAGGCAGCCAGGCAGAGCAGCTGGGATCTCAACAGGCTGGTTTTTTGGTATTTTCAACTAGTTGTAAAAAGTTTTAGCTGTCAGATGCTTAAGCTAAAGGAATGGTGCTGAGGGGGGGTGGAACCTTGTCAACTATAAAAAAACCAAAACACAGCAATACAAGTTTTGCCTTTTAAAGGCTTTGCAGGAACCCTCCTCCCCAACATATCAGAGCTCCGGCAAACTTCCTCCCGGGCAGTTTTTATGTCTCGTTCATGACTTCGCGGCCGCCGGCCTGAGCGCGGCTGCATCATTCCCCCCCCCTCCCGTCCCCCCCCGAAAACTCGTTTTCCTTCCAGACGAGAGCCGGGAGCCCCGTCTGGCCGGAGCTTGCTCGGATGTATCCCTGCTGCCAGATGGAGCTATCTTACTCTACAACATGTGGTGAAGTTCTCTATGGAGTATCTTCGGAATACTAGAACCTAAAATTCTGTGAAAGCTTGATGCCTAGTTCTCAGTTCTCACTGTACGCAGTTGGTATGTTAATTGGATTGTCACCACAAAATTTCTAGTAGACTTTAATGATGCAGCCCCTTGGATTCTACAGACAACACTTAGCCATGGAAATAACGCTTGGATGGAGAAGACCGAAGGCAGCTTGTGATGTTTCCATTTTGGATCTACATCATTTCCAAGTTATTGGGATTATGCTTTCTGATGGTATTGGCAAAAAGAGATGATGGACATTACTAAATTTTGGAAATTATAGTGTGTTTTTTTTTTTTTTTTTTTTTTTTAAATCGTGATTTGTTGTTTTTCCTGAGCGGGCCGGTGGCTCCTTGCCATGAGCAGCCCGAAGGCAGCATGAAAGCGGGCAGGCGCGGCTATCCCGCCCGCTCCGGTGTAGGATGGCTCCTGGCGAAGTGCTGCTGCTGCTGCTCCTGCAAAGGTCGGTGGGGTGCGGGGAAGGGGTCCCCCGGGGGGGAGGGATGTACCGGGAGCTCAGCGGAACCCTCGGCGGGGCAGCATCCCCCCCATCCCACCGCCGCCTGCCCGCTCTGCCCCGGGAGGAGCGGAGGGAAGGGGCAGGTGAAGGCGGGGAGCAGCCGGGCTCGGTGCCCCGCATCCCCCTGGGCCGGGAGTGCGGGGCTACAGCCCCGGAGCGGGGGGGTTGGTGGGCGAGCCGGCCTCGGGCATCGGGAGGGAGAGGGCTAAAGTTGACAGGATACATTTTATCGTTACTGGTAGGAAACACCCTGGGACTCTAAGGTCAATAGGGCGGGGAGAAATATTTGCTTAAATGAGATTTCTTTTTTTTTTTTTTTTGCCTTTCGAGTCTTTCTTGGGCTCGGATAGGAGCAAAACGCTTTGAGAACATCTGTTTCTCACAGTCCACAAATCTCTGAATGGTGATGTGGGAAGGTCTGGGGAAGCTGGCTGAGTTGAAACGCTAAGAGTGATGTGGGAAAGCCACAGCAGCTAGAGCGCCTTGTAAAAATAAAGTAAAGAATCTGGCTTTTACAAGGAACAGTGCAGCTCAGATGCATATGACTGAAAATTTCCCAGCCCACAGCCTTTATGTTGTGATATGGCTCTTGAACTTGTTCTGGATAATGTGAGGGTTTTTTAACATGTGTGTGTGGTATATCAGTGTTTCCTGTTCTCTGAATGGCCAAGCAGAAATGTCCCAAACAAAGCTTGCCTTTTCTTTTGTTTTGGGTCCTTCTTTTAAGGACCAAAGCTTTTTTAAGTTATTTTATATTATTTTTTTTTTGGTAATCGTGGAACCCATTCGTACATCCCCAGATAAAGATGATTTGAGGGTGGGTGGGTCTACTAATTTAATGAGGAACACATTTGCAATGCAGGAGCCCTGTTTCCCCGGTTATTGAACTGAGGACACGCTTATGTGGTGACAGCAGCAAACCAGAACTGGTTGGTGTGATTTCATAAGACGTTGATCTTTTTCAGCCTAGGGAGAGCACACACACTACTTCATGCCAAAGAAGTGACTCTTGAGGTCAATGCACAAAACCCCACTGTTTTGCAGCCTTTAAGAAGGAACACACAACCTGGTTGTAGGGGTAGGGCAGCAAACAGAGAGGTTGTGGCACTAAATTACTGCCAAGGCCAAGTCTCTCAGACAGCCTGGGCTTTAATGTCTTGGCCCATGCAGTAGGTTGGAGCAGTATTCGAGCTCTCTGACATGGTTCTGGTCTTTAAAATGTTGATTCTAACAGATTATAATCTCCCTGCTGCCCGTCCTGCCTGCAAACATCTCTAGAAGGGGAAAAGGGAAACAGCTGCCTCTTCTCTCTCCGTTTGAAATGTTAACTGTGTTTGCAGTTCTGGTTTACCGGGTCAGCAACAAAAGGTGTTTTGTGATACTGTTTGCTCTACTTCTTTCTTGTCCTTGGTAGTAAACTTTGGGCATAAAGTTGTAAAAGGCTATCTGTTATGCTGTGTTTATGAAAGAAAACCAGAGCTTGACAGATGG
Source organism: Calidris pugnax (assembly GCF_001431845.1). Taxonomy (NCBI): domain Eukaryota; kingdom Metazoa; phylum Chordata; class Aves; order Charadriiformes; family Scolopacidae; genus Calidris; species Calidris pugnax. The sequence goes on along the minus strand of NW_015090770.1, from coordinate 2,489,736 downwards.
TGGAAATACTCCCTGAATATAAGCAGGTACCAAACCTGACATTCCATGAGGGGTTTTGGTGCCCCAGACTATAGCATCAGCTGTTGTTGGCAGCTTCCACCATTAAGCTTGGAGATGCTTCAATGTGGCAACTAGACCTTTGAAGCTCTCACTTTGTGTATTCTGCATTGTCAGTGGTCATCTTGGCTTGTGGAGGGACCCTCTTTGTGTCTCACTGATCTCAGACCTGCAGTACAAACAGGTGACTGTGGTTTGGTTTTAAGGTGGATATGAAGCACCTTGGAGTTGGGCTCACTGCTGCCCCAGAAATGACCTTCCCTTTGCCTTTGGAAATGCAGCTCTGTTTTTTCCTGGTGACAGATGCCTGATGTGTCTTGATCTTTCGCAACAACTGAGTAGGTTTTGTTGTGCCGATAACAGCCGTCCGGTGAGAGAAATTGAGAAGATGAGTGTGCAGTCTGTGCTCAAACAGAAATTGTGTTGATACAAGCTGTGTCAGTGTTTTTTGTGTGGTGAAGCTTGGAAGTGATGTGGATCCTTGATCTCCTACATAGCAACAATAATGCAGACCTGAAGAAACCCAAACCCTGGGTCCCCAGTGTATTATGAAATAGGTAAATTTTGTGTAACTGGGCATTTGTCTGAAGGATTTTGGTGGATAACTCAAACTACTCTGTTGCATCAATCTTAACCTGTCTTTTGCAGCAGTAGAGACCTTGACACAGCTTTTTCGCTTGTTTCTCTTGGTGAGTTTCTGATCTTGTCAGCTTTGCCCATATACAAAGCTATTGCGATCTGTCCAGAGAAAGCAACTGACACTTAGTACCATTTGGAGTTTTGCTCTGACTCTGATAGTTCCCTGCATGAACTAAATAAGGACTAAGTTGTCTGTTCTGAAGTATGGAAAGATATGAATCCTAATATAGGAGTGCCTCAGAGCGAGAGCCTGTCCCCATAAAAAGGGGTAGTTGAGAGCAGCCCTCAGGCCGATGGCCTTAATCAGCCAGGAGTGGGCAAGCAAGGCTTTTTGCAGTATCTCCTAAATGCACAAATGCAAAGTGAGCTAGTGTAATGGGATGCTTCTCAGTGCTGCAAAACTGGCCCTGAAAGCAGGCTGGTAAGAGGGTTCAAATTCTGATGGTCTTCTGATAACTAGGAAGTCATTGAACTCTCCTTGGAAATCAGTCCAGGATTTGCAATTGAATATAGCTTATTTTCTTTCAACATGGAGTCCATCTTCTCAGTAGTTTGTGTGGTTCAGATTAGAGGCTCCTTTAAAAGAGTCGTGATGAGAGAATGTGAAGAAATTGGAGGGATTCCTGCTTTGTGAAATGTCTTTTTCAAAGCAAAGAACTTCATTGCCTTTAAACCCAGAGCGAAGTCTAGCGGGTGAGTGCCATGACTGCACTACCTTCAGCACAGAGCTCTGAAGCTCAGCAGTGGGGGTGTGGAGTTTGGTTCAGGTGGAGATATACAGGGGGCTGTAAAGACTACTCACTGACTCAGATTTAGCCTCGAAATTAAATTCTGTGTGCTGTAATATACCCAGAGCCTTATTTAGGGGACATTTCTTTCCAGTCGTTCAGCTCATTCAGTTCTAGCCCAGTCTGGAGCGCTCTGGGGTCTCATTGCCCTAAAGAGCACCAAGAGGGTGGAGAGCGCTAACAAGGTGTAGGAAATACCCTTTTTCAAGCACAAGGAGGGAGATGTTCTGATCTACTGAATTTGAGAAGCTAGCTACGAGTGTGTCAGGTGCAGCCCAAATAAAAGAGTCCGTGGTTAAATGTCATCTATTGTCAGCATAACTTTACAGTGCAACACCTTGCACCCCATTCTAGGTAATATTATGTGGCTGCAGAGTGGCTTCAGGTGAGAATAATTCTTTGCTTGAGGGTACCCAGAAACAGGGAAGATGGATGTAAATGGATGAGCCATATTTCTGTTAATAAAGAACGTGTCCCTTCGTCTCCTTGAACCATTGCTCTTCTGAGTAGGCTGCTGGTCGTATCCAAAGTTTTCATTTCAGAACAAAAGAAACTTAATCTGAATGTCAAACCTTTAATCTCAGCGTGTTAAAAATGAAAGACTGAGTGGGTTTGTGTCTCTGCTAATCTTCTGCTAAAGCTCTTATTTAAATTTCCAGTCCCTCTGGCTTCTCCTATCTCCTGTCTCTGACAGTTTTGCTCTTCCTTCTGCATTTTTTTTGTTTTACTGTCCTCTTTTTCTGTCTTTCCTTCCTTTTTCTCTTCTTGCTAGCCTTCCCTGAGTCTTTGATTTGTTACTGGCTCAGTCTGGTGAACCTATTTGCTGTAGGATTAACAAAGTAAGCTTGGCTTGACAGAGTGATGGTGACTAATGTGCAGTGAAGGGAGTTGAGCCAGCCACCTTGTACATCTTTGCTAGCTGGTCAGAAACAAAGCCTTAACTGGAAGTTGGGCAAACCGGCATCATTACAAGGGCTGTCAACAGCATGTTAATGAAAGTTATTCCTTCATTAGGTAAAAAGTGAGATCTGATGGTGCTTTTTATAGAAGGTGCTGACACTGTGTTACTGTGAGCTGCAGAGCTTTGCTAAGGAAACTGGTACCTTTGTGCTGAGTGGTAGCAAGAGAGCGATCTGCAGTAATATATTCAAGCCCATAACATTTCCTAATTTGAACATATTTTATTTAGTGTTTCAGGCCGAGCCATGGTTACACTGTGTAAAGCATAATGGAATGCATGGCCAAAGCAGTTCCATCAAAATTGAGGCAGAGGAGAAAACAATAGTAAAATGAAGGGTGTCAACCAAAGCTTGCTTAATTTCCTGGTCTTTCCGGAATAAGAAATATGAGGAAACTGTCACCTTCCCCAAATATACTCCTTGGGTGAAGTCCATCTGTTGCTCGTTAGTTGCATCTCAGTAAAGTCCAGAGGATCAAGTGTACTGGTCTTCTGTGGGCAGTCTCTCTCTCATGCCAGAGTTGTGCTCGGCTCTTTCTCCTGGCAGATTGACAAGCAAATGGCTGTGGTGAGGTTTGGGAGAGTTGTTGTTTTCTTCCAGTTCTATTAAGAGAAAGCTGGTAAGCCCATGACATGCACATCTCTTCCAAGTCCTGTGTTTTCCCACCTCTGCAGGCTGAGTCAGGAGTCGGGAGTAGGTCATGGCAGATACTTATTGGAAGGGACAAAAGAGTTGACGAAAAGGCTGCTCAGTTGAGCAAGCAGGATTAACATGACAAGGTGAATACTGTTAGCAAAAATATCGCTCTTTTTATTAGTGGAAACATGCTTTCCCACACTTGCTCTACACCCTCCTGACGGATAGTCCTGAGTTAAGTGTGTCCCAAAGCATGCCTGACAGTCCCCATGCCAGTCTTTTGAAGTAAATAAAGACTCACTGGTCTGAACCTGTTAGTATTTGTGTGCATGGGCATGTCCTCCCTTGAACATGGCAGTAAGACGTAGGAGGATTTCAGCAGAATTCCTGAGGTTGATAAGCAACCTCTGAACACGGACAGTTGAAGGAGAAACATGGCCACTGCTCTGTTTGCAGGCTGGGGGAACAGCTGGCTCTTTTTAGGATTATTTAAAGTGTTGTTAAGTCTTAACTGTTTGCAGGAGGGTTTTTTGAGGGTAGAAACCTTGTCCATGGATAGAGTAGGTCATGTTTTCAGTGGGTCTGTGTTAGTACAAAATACGAAGTGTCCAAGAGCACAGGAGGTTTGAGGTTTTTTCCGAAGTGCTGGTTGTTGCACATGACTCTCAGCTCACCGCTCTCATCTTCCGCCAGCCGCTCTCTGTAAATCTGATGTTTATCATATCAGTGCCAGTGTTCAGGATGCTTTAGCAACTTTCTCTCGGTTCCCAAGATCCAAGTAGTAATAGTTTTGTTTTTTTCTTTTGTGAAAGTTACACGCACTGCTAGAGAACTCTCTGTACACAAGCTAGCCCCTCATGCTCCAGCTTTGTGTCTCCCTTTTGCGACTGATCTTGCGGCCTTATCTTTTGAGATGTGGATGTGGCAAAAGTTTTACAGGAAAGAAACTTTCCGATCTTAATTTATATGTGTTAAATTGATACCAAGAACAACTATAAACATCAGCTTTCAGTTACCAGTCTGGGGGTGAATGCGTGGTGGGGATCCTTATTATTCAGATTTCTGCATTGTTTTCAACTTTCATGAATTCATCCAGCTTTCAAGAAACATGGGGTTTGCTTTTGTGCAGGCAAAGCTCCTAAACTTCCTATTCGCTCCAAGAAGCATATAAGAATTCACAAGGCTTTATTCATCTTGTCAGAAGCCTGAAGAAGGGAGACTTTATTCTAAGGAAAAGAGAACAGATAATTGTGAAAAATATAGCTTGGGTAACTCTCTGTTGACTGCAAAGCACATGGGGTAACTAAGCATGCTGGTTTCCTATAAAATAAGTGCCAGATAGATGTATTGTTTAGGAATTCAATGCCTGGATGCTGAAGTAAAATTTATCCATTTTGAAGTCAAACAAAAAGGGCAGTTATTTCACATGACCCCAGGAGGATTTTGGTTTTTCTCCAAATCGTTATGTTTCAGCATACACCTTACTAAAACTTGTGTATGTATTAGGAAAAGTAATCTATCGTTTTAAAGTCAAAAAAACCCAAACGTCAAAATGTTTCAGTCTAAAAATAGCATCAGGATACTTCTCAAACACACCAGAACAGTATTAGATTTTGGTGTAATTCACGTCTGTTAACAGGCTTTATGAAAACACTTTCATCCTAGGCAAAAGTTGCAATTTCTTTTCGAAAGAGAAGAATTGGTTGGGCAGATAGTGATTACAGGAGGGATCTACAGATATGGTTTTCAATTTAGTAAGGAAATCCAGTTCTTTGCCAGTTTAGCCTGCAGAACAGTTCAATTGCTAATATCGCATCACACAATTCATTGTAACGTAAAGATACTTTTTAAAACAAGTGCACAAGCAAATCTGGCTGTTTTCTTAAAAAAGATCTGTCGATCATAATTAGGACTTCAGCACGTGTAAAGAATTACCAGAAAATAATACCCAACAAGATACGCTGGAAAACATCTCCCTTGGCTAATGTTCTTTGCCATTAGAAAACCACAAACCAAAAATTAACCTGTTTGCTTTTAGTTCACAATGTTTGATGTGGGTGATTATGCTGAAACACAAAACACAAACTATTCTGTGGATTACAGGTAGTTAGTGCATCCCATCGGGTCTCTCGGTCTGCCAGCCTCTGTCCTGGACCAGCCGCGCAATCCTCTCCCTGGCAGGCTGAGAACGTGGAAATCATGCACATCACCTGGGCTCCTTTCAGATAATTAGGACAAAATATGAAACTTTCATCAGTGAAGTACCAATGAGATAAGAAATAGAACCTGCAAACTGAATTACAAGTTAATAATAGAAGAGCCATGGGGGTTTCTGCTCCTTGATGGGGAGAGAGACTTTATATATGCTTCGGTTTACGTACTTGTCATTTGCATTTCTCTAATGTAGCATGTATTCCATCACGTTACAGAAGGCCCACTATGGCTCTGGCTGGTTTCTTACTCCCTCACCTTCAGCACTGCCCAATGTTTATGGGTGCTCCTCTACTGTACGGGAGCTGTGGTTGCTCAATACTTTTGGAAAATGGAAAAAATACATCTCCTGTTTTGTGTGTTGTCACATGAGGGGCTAGTAATTGCTATTCTGCTGCCCATAGTGCCCCCCAATGCACTTGATTATTCCGTGTGTTACAGCCATTGCTAATCGTGGTACAGCTCAACAACTTGGAAATCTTGGATCCCTGCAAAATTATCTTCCAGGTTGTGCAAGGCTATAGAGTTACATAAAGGGGTGAAGCCTGGGAGCTGGACTGACTGGGAACCCATTAGCAAATGTGATCCTAAGGAACCAGTAGGTGCTTTCTAGTGGAGATTGTTATATTTTGTATTGGAAAGTTGTAAATTAGCGTGGAAATTTCATGTTGCTGTATCCAGGAAAGCACAAGTACAGTCTGTGTGTCAGTTTTGAGTGAAGATCCCTTGTCCCATAGCACTGAATAAACATTAAGGAAAGACATGGACTCTTACCCCTGATAAGAAGGGACTGGATTTGGCAACCTTGGAGGTGTCTCCACTGTTACGTTTTCTGGGCATTTTTCCATGTTCAGATTTCATATGGAGCAAGCAGCTCGGAGCACACCAGGGGAGCTGGGAGTGGCACATCCCCAGCTACAGCTAAATCCACTGAGGACACTTTTTCGTGCAGTTTAGGCTTGCTGAGAGTCACAGCTACAGAGTATAGCAGCCGAGGATGTGCTCTGTTGTGCTGTGATGTTGGGTTTTTTTCCCCCCTCCCTTCATAATTAGAAGTCAGAATAAGTCAGAATAAAAGTCAGAAGTTTCTGACGCCCCCAAGACATGCAATACAGTCTTAGCCTCTCTGAAAACACATTTCAGTTTGGTGAGCTCTCTGAAACTTTCTTGAGGTCACGTAGGAAATTGGTGACAAAATGAGCATCAAATAATCAGCAGTAACAGCTTCCAGATTTATATCTGCCACTTGATTTCAGCCTTTTTATAGGCCTGTGTGTCCTACAAAGCACATCGTGCACGTACCCGAGGTCGTCTTGTTCAGCGGCACCAGCTTGACTGTGGCCAAAACAACTCCCACTGCACAGTGGGATGGCATTAGCAGGGAAGGCAGCATCTAGGTGGTTGGGAGGCAAAGAGCAGGAACCAGCATGTGTGTTCCTTCTCGTCGGCTGGGGTTCGCTGCGGCCCCCGAATCAGATTTGCCCGCGGGGAGCACCCACCCCTGAGGAACAAGGCCCCGGCTGTCTGCTGCCGCAGAAGCGCGCGCCAAGGCAGGCTACACAGAGTGTTGCACAACCCAGGATAATTCAACCACATGCTGAATAAATACACTTTTGAGAACTCTTTTGAAGAGATGTTGCCTAATTAATCCTGCAGGGGGTATAATATGTATATTTTTGAAATCCAGTTTTAGCATCATGCAATTAGCTTTTATGGCCTAAGGATTCTGATTTAAGACATTCTTTAGTTACTAATGGTAATCTGTTTTAATTAGAAATGCAAATGTATTTTAGATTCAAATGTATCTGAGCAGTACAATGTAAAAAGATGATTCACAGCTAATACCATTGAAGTGCCTCAAGTCTGGTATTCTTTGTACCTTCTGTAGTTTGAACCCTGAGGATCAACACGATATTTAAACATTGCTCTCAGCTGAAGCATGTGGAGGCTGAATAGACTTCTTTAGGAAAAGGAATAAGTATTAATCAACAGGGATCCTTTCTAGGGCATCAGAAGTAAAGTCATAGCTTTAGGCAAGAAGGAGGCAAACACTTTGAATGTTATAGTCGTAAGTTCAGCTCTGCAGTAGCAGAGCAAAGCTCCTGCCAGGGCGCAGGTGCTGAGCAGACAGCAGCATCTTGGTTGACTTTGTCTTAGTATCAGAGAAATTACTCAGGCTTGAACATCCCGGGCTGCTCAGGGAGGGCTGCAGCTGCTCAGAGTGGTGCTGCTGTAAAATTTGACCTGGCAGTGTGTCTAAGAAAAGCTTCAAGGAAGGCAAGCTCCAGAAAAACATCTTGGAGGCTAATGCTCACTGAGTACTCACTGCAGTCACTTACCCTGGAGATACTAAGCTATCAGGCGGGTGGATGTCTGTGATGAGACATGGTACATTGTGGTGTGAGATACCCGTATTCCACAAAGTCTTTCCAGGATCAAAGAACCTCTGCTGCTAGACCAGTCCAGCCCTTGCTGTTGTGTTCAAATAAATTTCTTTTTCTTAGCTACTTTGAAAGATATGTCCAAAAGAAAGCAATTACTTGGCAATAGTGAACATAGCTTTTGTAATGATAATATCTTATTAGATTTGTTGCTCAGTAGAGCATTTTAAGAGCTACTTGGGATTAGGTGCAGTGATGCAGCTGGGAACTAAGTGGTGTGGTTTATGGACTTCACTTCTCCCCATCTCTAAGCTGGATGTAGAACTTTTTCTGCGAGGAGGCTGCTGGTATTGCGTGGTGGTGTAGGCACCATGAAAGCCGTGGGAAGCTCCATGTGTCCCTCCAGAAGTCAAAATTGATTAGTTTCTCAGAGCTAGCCTTATTGGGAAGGCTGGTGGCTGGGTCAAGGCACTTGCACAGCTTCTGAGGGCTGAGACCTCGGCAGGGTGCTGCTCCGGTTCCCATGCAGCAGATGCTCCCTGAGACTTCAAGTTCCTGTCCCATCTTTCTTGCTGACGCAGATAGAGTGTAGTAGTGATTTCGTCACCTGAAATTTGATAAACTTCTTGGCTGGTACGACAGGGAAGGTTCCTCACAGAACTGCTCCCTGCCCTGGAGAGCTGTCAAATGAAAAACCAAGACGTAGATTGCGTGAGCCTGTTATATGGGGTGGCAAGTGATGTTCTCGTTTTCCTACTTAAGCTGAGTGAATGAAACCTTCTCACAAGTCTAACTGATAGTCTTGAGTGTGCAGTTAAAAGTCTCCGAGCTGCTTAGCCATTTCCCTGTGCCGTGTTCAAAAAGCAAAACATCACAAGCACCAGCAGTTCTTATTTGTGTGTTTTATTTCCAAACCGCTGTTTGCATTTACTTCATTCATCACTTCTTTTAATTCATCCCAACCAGTACCTTTGCTGTGAGCTTGTATTTTCCGCTAGTATTTCTGGAAGACAAGGTCGTGGAGGAAGCTGCTTTGGGCACCAGCTCTGGAGGCTCCAGCTGCAATGTGTCTGTCGTCCAACACCCCAACCTCGTTGTTCTTGGTGGTTACGTGGTGTCCGCTCTCGCCCTGCACCACTTGCAACTTATTCTTATTCCGTTCTTTTCTTTTCAGGGGCTGTCAGAGCCTGAATAATTTAAGAGTGAACAAATGAGAGACGTTCATGGAGGACTCTGTTCTTACCTAGGCACAATTTGACAAGCATGTAGATTGCCTTGGGTTTCCACAGCACCTACCACAACTTTACTAAGAGAAAAGCCCCCTTTCCTAGACATCTGTATCACTCTTGCTTAGTAAAGTTATTCAAGATCAGCGCCTTTGGAATTGGTTGGTAAATGGACAAAGACTTTCTCTTTGCCCGGAGCTCCTCACAGCCTCCAAGTACCAAAGAGAACTTCACAGCACTAGAAAGCAAGAGACAGCTGCTGAATGTTGGAAGCTACTGCATTTGGCAAAAGAAGCTGACGCTAAGATGCACACAGTTGTGTTTGTTTGTTCTGCCTGTTTTCTGTGCTTTCTGAGCCCTGTGTGTGCCTGGAAAGTTTAATGACCAGTCCCTTCTTTCTCAACATGCAGTTTTTCTTCCTATCCCAAAAAGCTTTGGGTTCTGTTCTTGCTTTTTTTATATTTTTTTTTTAACCAATTCCAATTTATTTTGTCACCAATACTCTTCTGTTGTTTCCACGAGGAATTGTTTGGGTACATAGTCACAGTTTCCTTTGAGGTAGGGAGACATAAATACGATACTGAAATGTCGTCCTCCTCCCTCCTCTTGCCCCATTCAGCAGAGTGGTCCACCTTGTCATAGAGGTTGCTGGCTTCAAGCGTAAGGCAGAGTTGACCTTAGCAATGATGTCATTTAACTGAGAAATTACTTCTGAATTCTTACAGTAGTTCAATTTGGGAGCTGCTGAATGAAGCTGACCCTTGACACTTCGCAAAAGAATAAGGCTTGTGTTGTACTAACAGCTGCTTGGAAACCATGTGTAATAAAGTTTGTTTTTGTGCCCACCACCAGGATGAAAGATTGTATTTGCCGACTCTGGTACCCTTATGCTCCCAGCAGAGCAAAACTGCTTAGATCAAAGTTAAAAAGTCTGCTTCTATGTGGGTGTCTGAGCATTTCACAGTTCCTTATGCTAAAAGTAACAGTGTACTTGCAAAGGCCAGCAAATGCTGCTCCTCTTGTTCAGCTTCAAACATGACATTTTCCCCCTCTTCATCCATATAGCTTTCCGTAGAGGTTCAGGGTTAAAACTTTTTTATGGAACATGCATAAGTCTCCTATCAAAATATATCAAGGGGGATTTTTGCTTTGTGTTTGGGGCTTTGTTCTTTTTGCTGCTAGCAACACTTATTCTGGAAACTTCAGGGTCGGGGATTATTTTTGTCACAGAAGGAGGACAGTGTAAATACATAATGTAAAGTAGAATTTAGAGAAGCGCTTCAACGAGTTGTTTGACTAAATTGAAATAAATGTTGATTTGTTCAAAAAAAAAAAAAGCATGCCCTTTCTGGATCTTGTTAGTCTTGACTTTTTATTTCCTTTCTTTGCTAAAGCAAAATGCATGCCTGGACTTGAGAAATCTGCTCTCCCAGCTGTGAGGCATTACGGGAAGGCTGCTCCGATGTGCGCTCCCAGCAGATGTGTTGGACTTGGTCTCGCTGGGCTCTGGGCTGGTCCGGGATGTGTGCTGGGCACAAACCCCACGCAAGAGAATGGGTGAATGAAATCAAGCCCATAGAAACGCTGCGTCAAACTCTGCTGTGTGGAGCGACCGCTCATTTTTTGAGCTTTGCCACATAATTTTATTGCGTAAAAAACTATCTAAAAAGTTGTTGCGTTGTTGGGGAGATAAGTGAGGTTTCCTTGAAGGACTCGAGGTAGACCAATAACGTATCTATCTCATAGTAGTTTGGGACAGGAGCTGGTTAGGAGTATCTCACTTACTAATGAGTTGGTGGATTCACTCTATGGATGTTCTCTTATTATTCCTGTTACGAACTCAGAGCAGCTTATGTGAGTGGTCAGAGAGGAATCTGAAGCAGGATGAGTTTGCCAGGCTGATGAAGGGAGAGGAAAAAGGCTCAAACCTCTCACCGAAGAAGTCATAGATACCCATCACAGTTGTAAGCCGTTATATGGAAGCATGTTTCTGAGCAGGACACCCAAAGAGGAGGACCACGGATGTGTTGGCTGCTGTTCAAGTGCTTGGTGCCATGGGGTTGAGTTGCACGCTTTCCTGAGAGTCTCTTCAGAGGCACAAGGACATGTTCTGCCTTCATGTGCTGCAGCTCCTCGATTAAATGCTCGTCTGTAGGAAACGAGACCCTGCCCAGTATTCATCTGAGGACTCATCTTCCTCTTTTCCCCGTGCCCTCCCTGCGGTCACCTCTGACAATAGCTCTAGGTCCACACGAAGCAGCAGATACAAGAGAGATAGCTTTTTGTAGCTGTTTCTCTCACTGTACACTCTTGGACAGTAACAAAGTCATTTCAGCAGGACCTCTCTGTGCCTTCCCCTTGTGCGGCTCCTCTCCCTAGAGACCCAGCTCGCTCATTCAGCACGCTCTCAGGATTTCAGTAACTTTTCTTGCAAGGTCTCTTGAGACCGCGCGCCTCTGTGCTGTTTCTCCAGGCTTTTGGTTTTATCTCACTCTTTGAAACTTTCCCAGAACTGCAGTGACTTCTCTCTGACCTCCAGGAACTGGAGCTCTCGAGCCCTGACACTCCGACTGGCACAACCAAGACCTGGAGACTACTTTGGGATGTCAGCTTTCCCAGCGCATGCTGGATGAAAGCTGCATCTGAGCAACACCAGCTAAAAATAAAAGCTATTCAACTGGAGCTAATGGCGGGTTGCCATGAGTTATTGCTCATTAAAGTGAATTGTCAGATGCTTAACTTCAGCTAATCATTTCCTGCTGCGAGATCAGCCTGGTATGAAACATACTCAAATGTGGGAAGGGGATTCACAATAACTAAATTTAGCCGAGGGTGTAATTTCCTCGGACTCCCTCTGTAGTTAATGGAAAGAGAGAGGCTCCTACAGGGTGCGATCACCCTGGGGCAGAAGCGTGCACAGCTCCTTGACTGCAGAGAGCAGGAGGTGAGCTGCTGCCTGCCACAAAAATGAGCTTCTCCGAGAGATGGGGTTTGCCTACCCCAGCTGGGTGAGTGCTTGTTTTCCTCAGCTTAGGTTTCTACCTGGAAGGAATGATCAGGAAGTTGAATATTGAAGCCAACGGATAGGTGACCATTTCCCAAAGGCAAAACCCATATGCAAAATCCCCCAGGAGCATCCCCTGTTTTGCAGGTAGCTAAAGGGAGCTCTGCGGGTCATCCTCTAGCTCAAAGCAGCTCTTCTTTCCATTTCCAGTAAGTATCAGCTGTTAATAAAGAAACAGTGCGTTCTGAATGTTGTGTGTAATTAATTTAGTATTTAGTCCTTTTTTTCCCCAGTTCTTTTTAGAAGTTAGTCTTGTTGCATGTTTGGCAGTGAAACAGAAAGTCAGATTTTGAGTTTTTTACATTACAGTGTTTGGGAAGTTTGTCAAGTACATCTGCTTTTAGCAGTGTAGGCTACTTTCTCTATCGGACTAAAAACTTTTGTATAAAATATTTAGCTCCATACCACTCTTCTTGAGTTTGGCAGAAGTCGTTTCATCCATGTAAATGGAATTGTGAGAATCCTGCCAGATTGATTAGTGCCTTTTGATGTTTCTTCCAGCTTGAAGCTTCAAATGATTCTCCAAGACACAAACAGAAACTGCAGTTGAACCTTCTCAATTCTGCTAGTTTCCAGGAGACTATAAAGTTAGGGAGAACGTTTGAACCTCAGAGCAAAATTTGCATTTAGGTTTCAGTGGCATAGTTTGAATGTGTCTTTTCCCTCTGGTGTGAAACCAGGCCCTACGTGGTCTCATCTCATTTTTCCCTGGAGCCGAAGCGCGGGGCAGGTCTGGGGTTGGACAAGTGTAGAGCGGCTGAGCGGAGCTGGGAGTGGATGGGGAGCTCTGCAGGGCTCCAGGGCGAGTTTTGCAATTCCATTGCGAAAGTTTAACTTCTAATCTAAAGGGCTTTTCAAGCCAGTTGTCCTCTATCTTTGTCTGACCTGGGCACTGAAGATTTCCTCATGTTCACTTGCATTCTTCCCTGGAGCCTTTTCTGGAGGCAGTGCCTGAGGAGACAGTTTATCTGTTGACATTAAAAGTTGTCAGATTCATTATTCATGTTGTTACAGACTAGTGTTTTCACTTGAGGAATAGCTGTAAAGTGACTCTCTGTTATCCAAATGTTGTTACCTCCCAAATTTTTGCAAATCCATGCCAGGTTTTACAGGCAGAATAGGCTCTAACGCTAAAACTGGGATCGGTACTGTCATCTGCCTAAGCCACAAAGTTTTGTAACCCTGACTCGTGCCAATAAAAATGTTTCACTGAGCGTGTTTTGGATATTTAATACAAAAGCACAGAAGAGACCAAAGAAGCAGTTTTCATACCTCACTCTGCCATCTTTCTGTCCGTCGACTAGCGCTTTAGCCCTGAAGCCCTTGAGCAGATCTAAGGTGGCTCCCACAGCAGGATTTCCTGAGGGAGAGTATAAAGCCTCAAAAGGGCTGAGAGCTGTGAACTGGAGCGTACAGCCAGTGTGGTGGAGATGCTCTTGGAAAGGGCAGAAGAGGGTGCATTTTGATGGTTTCTATGTTTCTTGTTTTTTTAGCGTGAAATACTAACATAGAGGCTTTGTGCATAGGATGGGTCTAGATGACTCCTGCTTTCCAATATTTTCTGGTCCAGAGATTCTTGTTCTTCAGGAAATAATAGCTTGAGTGAAGACTGAGTTAGTCTTTCACCCACATCTGATTCAATTCCATCTTTGTCAGAAATGTTATTTTACAGGAATCACTAAATATGGAAAATGGGCTCTGTCAAGCACAGCAGAGCTAATTTATGTGCTCATTGGTCAGATTGTCATTATTGGCTTTCATTCATGAGTGGAATTATTTCTGCAAAAAAATTATTGATCTAAATGCACATGCTAATAGGATTACGGTGTTCGTATTCTGGCTCATCTTCTTTGACTTCTGTGGAAAAATCCTCTTCTCTCAGGCTGTTTTTCTGGGGTGAGAAATGGAGCCATACATAAATCAGAAGAAGATTCACCTCTTCTCATCAAAAGCAAGATTGTGTCCTGCCATAGCCACCTGTCTTCATAGCTATATTCTGTATTAACTTCTGGTTATGGAAGCATATTTCCTGCCTATTGAATGTATCTGCGGTTAGTATGGATAAAAAAGAGAAGCCTGATGTTTTCTTTTGGGTTGCTCTGAGAAACCTTTCCCTTTTCCCATTAGAGATCTGAGTTCCTGCAGATCAGTCCAGTGCTGTGTGAGTCTGATCAGACAGACCTCCCTCCCATGCGTGCTCTGGGGAACAGGGAGGTAAAAATAAAATGCCTTGTATTTATGTTCCAGCAGTAATTCCTACTGGCTCAAATGGGAATGCAACTGTGCCTCTAAAATGGGTCTGAGATTTTAATTTTTCCTTTCACGCAAGGTTGCATAGAACTGGAACCTTCCATTTTTCAAGTAAAAAAGCTGTGTTTTTATAGATGTCTGTTCATTTGAGCAACAACAACAAAGATTTCGTGCCTCTGGCCGTGCAAAAGCCCTGAATGTTAAAGCGCTTTGGTCTGGCTGAGTATCTGTCACAGCCCTATTTCCAGAAGTTTCTCGGAGGTTTGCTTAGGGGTGTTTTGGAAACCGTCATTTCTTCTGTCTGAATGAATGGTTTGGCCAGGAAATCAATCTAGCCACACTAGTCTGCTGACCTCCCTACACCCATTTCGCTTCACCAGATGCCTTTTTTTAGACGCGTGTGTCCCGGGACGTTGGTGTCAGGACAACCGCTGGCTGCCGTTCCTGCAGACCCGCTGCGGTGCCAGGGCAGCCCCTGCTCTGCGGGTCCTCGGGGGGCAGTGGCTGCCGGAATTACCACGCGATGCACCCTGGCGTCTCTTCCAAAGCTCTCTCTGGCTTTTCTTAAGCAAACTGTGTTTCCGAACGGCTCTGCCAATACCTCTTGCAAAGCACATATGTGCTAGCGCTTTGCAAGAAGAGCGCGGTGAACATGTCCTCCTCTTCCGCTTCATCCACCTGGTGTCTGGATCTCGGTCTAGTATCGAGTATCATGATTAATGTGTTTGTAGCCGTACGTGCCGCGGAAGCAGCGGAGCTCACACAAGCACAGCTTAGGAGGTTGTCTCCAAAGTCTTTCCTGGCAGATTTTTTTGTGTTGTGTGTTCCTGCCTCTCATTTCATGATCTCTGCTCTTCCTTGAGCTCCCGTCCTGCCCCTGCGACTATGTCGAGGTGACCTGCTTTATGTGCAAAGGAAGCCGTTCTCAGCAGGGCTGGCAAACAGCAAGTGTGACTTGCTCACAGATGTGTCTATACTTGCAGTTCCTTTAATAAAGAAAAGCAAAACAGGTTATTAATATTGTGTGTGGACCCGATGTGGGTTTTGAGTAGTTCATGTTTGGCAATGGTGGGAAGTGGAACAGTGAGATGGGAGTGCTTTGTCCAGGGTGCTGGGTAGAGCAAACTCACCCCACCTTGAGGGGCTCTCATGGTGGCTGGGGAGCAGGGAGATTTATACCAGCCTTTCTGTTGGATCTCCCTGCCCGTCCTCCAGCCAGCAGAGACTACGTTAGGTGAGATAAGGCCAGGTTTCCAGTCTTGGCCTGCATCGGCCAGGCGAAGCCCAGGTTCTTTCTCAGTGGTCAGTCAGGTCACTTCAGTGGACAAGGAGAAAGAAGGAGACTTCCTATCAGCCAGGGTTGTGTACAGCACAGCATGACTGAGATTTAGTAACCCCTTGGTAAATAGTGTTTTTCATCACCAAAGGCATGACCTTGAGCGGGAAAATCCAGAGCCTCCTTCAAGTGGGGTCATTGTAGGGTGTAACACCTCTTCCTCTGGAAACCTTTGGGTTGGCTTTCATCATGACTTGTGGCTCCGGAGACCTGATGTTCGGTCCACTGGGGTTTCCTAGGTTAAGCTTTGTACAGAATTCCTGCAAGCAGGCAGCGTGGGCTGTGGGCCAGGTTGGGACTTGGTCTCCTTCTCCCCACCCACTGCCTTCCCTGGGGTGACAGGGGACAGTGACTGACCATCTCTTCTCCGGGATGGCCTCCAGTGAAGGGTGCTGTGGTGTGAGAGGTGCTATGTGTCTGTCCATGCCCTGGCCATGGTGTGCCACCTGGGGAAGGGGAGGGAAGCAGCAAGGCTGGGGCCCAGCCCTGCTTCTAAAACCAGGGGTGTTTCCTTGTGGGAAGGGAGGTCTCTGTGCCTTCCATCACAGACTTCAGGGTTGCTGGGTCTGGCCCTGCCTTGAACCCGCCGGGCTGAGGTGGGATTGCGTATCTTGGTAACAAATCTTTGGGGCAGATGGGGTTGTCCCAGGCTCCATTTAGCTTCCTATCAGCCCCCTGTCCATACTAAAAGTTAAATTGGCAAGGTGCCATTGACTGGAGGTAGGGGTTTGGACTGTGTTACTTCCAAGCTGTAGTAAAAGCCTGTCTGTACATTAATCAACAGAGCTGTGGGAAGATCCCGGCTTGTCCTCGGTTCTCCTCAGCCTCCCCCCGGGCCCAGTCCCCAGCAAAGGCAGTGAGTCTGTGATATGGCTGCTTGCCCCAAACCATCCCTGACAGCGGCAGCCACCACAGAGCAGTTGCTTCCAGCATTTCTCCTTCCATGATTGCATCCCAGCTCCCTTTACACCAGTAATTCCCAAAGTTAATCCTCCTGCAGCGGTGGTGGGAGTGTGGGCACTGGAGGGGATTTCGGTGCTGCTGAGGGGACAGAGGGGCCAGGGTGCTTGCAAAAGGTCTAAGTCACTGTCATGAAACCCTGACCGTTGCTGACGCGAGGTGTGCTGATAAACTCCCAGAGCATCACGTGGAGCCTGCCAGAGGAGACTGTCTAAAGCCTATCGAGTGGAAGATAAGCCGGCTGCTGACAAATATTATCTTGGCTCTAGTTGATTTAACTCTGCTTCATGTGCATGAAATAACATCAACGGGAGCTGGGCGAACCCAGGCCTTTTTGAGATAAGACTGCTACTTTGCCCTTATGGAGGAATGTCAGAAAAACCCCAGCAGCTCCACCTGGGATCTGCCCTTCTCCCAGCCCCTCTCACACTCACTCCTGTCATCAGAAGACACATGATTTGGATTTTCTTCCTGTCTGGGAATTGAACTTTGACTTCCTCTAGCTTGTTGCAATTATTTCCGTATGTTCTAAAATCCTAACTTTTGACCTCAGGTATGTAATAAATTATTGGTTCGACTTCTGAGTCAGGCTGTCTGTTGTTATAAAATATTATAAAAATATTATAACTCTCACGGTCTGCATTTTACAAGCCAGCAGACAAGGCAGGCTGCGGTCTCTGCTCGGCACATAGCCGGCTGTGAGCAGCAGCTCTGCCCAGTGGGGTAGGAACTCTTCATGCAGGTAGCAAGATCCAGTTTCTAAAACAATATAGATAATGATTATCTGGGAGTGTATCTCTCCCTCAGCATGTGTATTACCCAGTATCTCTAATGATATTTATTGCTGAACTGAGAATATCTGGATGCACCAGGCTATTTTCACGTGTTGTAACTTATGGTTTTGTTTTCTGCTGGGGTAGATAAAAGATTCAGAGATAACCATCTAAAAACGTTTAATAATGTCAGCTGACTGCTTTCTGATATACAGTCTGAGATGTATCTCACAGGAGTGCAACAATTTCTGAATTCTGTGGAAAAAAAAAATCATCTTAAACTGGGGTTAAACATCTCAGTCCCTGATTGCTCCTGGGGAAGGAGTTGCCTTGCCATGGTTTCATAAAGGTGAAAGCAGGGCACTTGTTCCTAAAGGGCAATTGAGAAATCTTTGAGCAACGTGTTTGTTTTCATTTTAAAGACTTACTGACATAGGCACATCTTTGGTCTGTTGCTTTTGGGGGGAGTAAGGGAGGTGACACCCATTTCTAAAGTGGTTGTCTGAACGTGTGTATCCATAATTGCAGTTGGATACAGTTCAGCAGAATCTCCTCCTTGGATATAATGGAAATATTTTTTAATTTTAAGCTTGCTTTGTATCTGTTTCTTGGGAGTTCCCTTCGGCTTGAACAATTTGTCATCTTTTGTAATTGCTCATTCGAATTTCTTAGTTTGAGAAGGTGTGAAGTCTTCTGACAAATTTCTTTCAGGGGCAAAGGAGATAATTTTAAGGTGCTTCAAATAACCTTCAAAAGTTAATAAGTAGTCTAACTAACAGTAATGTCACTGAGGTCTGGAAACAGCTGAGAAACATTTATGGAATCAGAACCTGACAAAGTGTTGGTGGCTGTCAAGCCTCCTGTAGTAATCTGCTTTTGTGCTTATTTTCTTCCTGGCAATTCACAATGAAATCTGTGGGAAGAAGCTGAGAAATTCAGCACTTAGCATGAAATTCAGGCTTTCATCAAAAACTAGATAGCTTTGCTGTCTGCAGTCTTTCATAAGGACAGATAGCGTGGTAGGAAATGAGAGAGGTGTGTAAGATTGTGAAAAATGCCCGTTGCAGGGCATATTCCTCTCTCTGCTGCGCAATAAAGTTTACACAATGTCCATAGGTCACAAACCCTTTTATCGGGGCGGCATGTATTTTCATACTTAGGACTGCCAAGCGCTTGATGAGCGCTAGGAAATAGAGGAGGTTGCTGGTATGATCTCTCACCTCATTGTTTTCTTCCAGACGCGTATTCAGTCTCTTCCAATGACAACGGGGGCAAGTCTGATTCAGTGGCCAACTTGCAACCTCAGCCATCCCTCAACTCCATCCAGAGCTCTCCTGGCCCCAAGCGCTCGACCAACACACTGAAGAAATGGTTGACGAGTCCTGTGCGCCGGCTGAACAGTGGGAAGACCGAGAGCAACATCAAGAAACAAAAGAAGGTGCGAGATGGCAGGAAGAGCTTTGACCTCGGCTCACCGAAGACGGGAGATGAAACCACTCCTCAAGGAGACAGCGCAGATGAGGTGTGTGTTAGTGTTTGTTCCAGGAAAGACCATAGCTCTGATAGTCTCTTCTGTGGTTTGTGATTCATGCTTGAGTAAACACTTAGGGTCTAGAGGGAGCAGCGAATCATATGTAAAATTGAATTGATTAAAGTTGTGTTGCAAACAGCGTTGTCATCCAAAGAGCAATGGAATATATAGAGAACAGCATTTCAGAGCCTGCATATATTATTGTCCTTTGACTAGATATTTTTGATAGACTATTAGAAAGCTACCAAAGGTAAAAATGAAGTTATTCTTGAGCAGCTTTTACCACTTTTTGCTGAGGTTCATATCACCTTTATCCTACCATGGCAGTATAATTCCTTACTGAAGGAAAACAGTCAGAGAAATCAGCACATTTATGTTGAATCTGCTACATATTTGCAGCCACAGTTTCTCTGCAGGCATGTTCTTTGCCAGAATGGGTCTTTCCTGAGAAACAGAATAAGGAATTACAAGCCAAAAATGGGGAAGATACTAACTAAACACAAATAGAGGAACATATTTTAACAACTGTACATTGAGCTGTTCTCATTCAAATTAAAAAATACTTTTCCATCAGCACACAGACAGATGTAACTGCCTTAGATGCTTGGGTGGCCTATAAACTGTGTATCTGTAGCTCTTAAAATGCACCAGGATTAAGCAGCAAAACCTCACATTTTTATTGCTTCTCGTCCATGAGGCTTAGCATTGCCCACAGTTCTCTCCACCCAACATGACATTGAGACAGTGTTAGTATTAACAGGCTCAAAGCCTGGTGGTAGGGCTCAGATATCTGAAAGGATAAAAGAAACCCGTCCCGTCTCCTAATTATATTTGACTTTTCTTCAGAAGAGCAAGAAGGGTTGGGGAGAAGATGAACCAGATGAAGAGTCTCACACACCTCTTCCTCCTCCTATGAAGATTTTTGACAATGATCCAACCCAAGATGAGATGGTAAGGCCTCCCCTGCTGTATCAGTTTGTTGTTTTGAGTGTGTTTCTAGCATAGTCATCTCACAGCGGTTTCATAGTGGTCTTCTAGTATCCAGTCCTAGACTTGTGGTTATAAGAGACACCTATGTGCAAATCATAATCTCATACCTTTCACCAGCTGTATTTAGGAATAAAGCTGGATAAGCCATTTAGTCCTGGCATCCCATTTCATGACAGGCTGATCATGTGTTTGTGTTATGTGTGGTCAGAAATTCCACTCAGGCTGATACTGCGTATTCTCCACATCTGTTTTAAAAGTGCTGTTGGTGTCTGGCAGTAGCAGTGGAGATGGTATTTGGTGGCAGCCTGTGCCTGAGGAATAGGATAGATGCCGGAGTTTGCTCGAATCCAGAAATACTACCTTTACCACCAAGGGTTAGAAAGCTTGAGCTCTCCACTTAGGCTCTGTGTGTGATGGGAGTCCAGCAACATTGTCAGTCTGTGCCCCACCACCCACCCTCCATTCTGAAGTGCTTTAAAACTTGCAGATGGAAAAGCCCACCCAGTGCTATCGTTTTGCATTTTTGGCGTATGTGGTTGATCATCACTGAATGGTCCACTTTATCACCTTCGGTTAGTTCAGAAGCCCACAAGGTATCTGAAGTCCCTCTCAGGAGGGTGGGAAAGGCTTTGATCTGCCCATCTTTGTGCGCCATGCTAGTGGTGGTAGATCTCTGCTGTTAGCTAGGGTCTCTTGAATGCTAAATCAGAATTTGCTGTGGTAGGTGGTGCAGTGGCTTGCAGAGTCCTTCAGTTGCAGTCTTGGACTTGGGGTGAGAAGCTGTGAATATGGCTATGACAGTGGTTTGCATTCGCAGTCAGTGCAGGTCCTGTCTCCATGTGTCCTCCCCCACCCCTTCCTGGTGCTGTTGTCTCCCTTGTAGAAATCCATCCTCCTGTGTAGCTGTTTCCTGCTTTCCTGCTGGCATCTGTTTTTAGCACTGCCACTTCTGTATCTCTATCCTCTGATTGTAATTACTGCATGCAAAGAAGCAAGGATAGGGGAGATTAATAAATTGTCAGGAAAAAAAAAAAAAAAAAACAACAACCCAGAATGTTCTTGGGGAAGGTTCAGGCAGGAGTTTGGAAACACGGAGCGAGAAGGACCCAACTATTTCTGGGACTGTAGGAGCAGAATGATGGAGGAAAGGATTCGGGGGCTTGCTGCTAATCTGTCAGGAAATGTTATGACATTGTGGTGTGGCAGCAAGACCAGAAGGAAGCAGCTGGAGTCGTGGACTCCTGCCCTTCGAGTGCTGCATGTACTGCTGGTTGTCTGGCCAGGGGCAGAGGCAAAAGGTCAGCAAAGCAGAGCCATGGTGGATCCATGCCCAGCACAATAGCTGTTGCTCCTGGCTTGTTCTGCATGGTGTTTAGCTTAATGGTTTGGGGTTAGTTTGCTTTTTGGGGGTTTTGGGGGTTGTTTTGCTTAGCTTCAGCCCAGGTCACTTTTTTTTTTTTTTTTAATAAATTTTAACATGCCATGTGATTTCAGTGTTTCTTAAATACATCTCTGACAACGCCGATGTTGTGGAACTAAACTGTTTTCAGCTCCAGATGTCTAAGCCTTATAGAGCGTTTTGGCATGCTTTTTCTTCACCCGCTCCTGAAAGAGAAGATTAAGTAGACCAAGATATATATGAAAGCCTTTTTCTCTCTCTTTTTCTTCCCCTACTCACTTTTCATCACAGAAGGAAAAAAAGTGAAGCTCACGAACATGGCTCCTGAATTCCCTGGCACAGGAGCACTGCATTAGCAATGTTTGAGCCATGCTGGAGCCAAAAGCTCTTTAACAATGTTAATTTGGGCACGGCTCCCTGCTCATGTCCTACTACTGCTTACAGGCACAGGCTTAGGTTGGACCAGCAGCAACATGGGGAAGTAGCGATGGTAGGGGGGAGGTGGCACCTTTACCTGAACTCATCTGCAAAGCAGAATAATCATGCCTTCCTGCTCCCAGAGGGTCTTATAAAGACAAATTGCAAGATATATTCATATTAGAAATTAATCATTTACTTTCTGGGACATAGAAATACCATTTTTCAATTTGCCCCACACAAACCAGAGTCACCCGTCAATCACAGAAGAATTTTATTTTACCCTGAGAGACTTGTAGGCAGCAAATGTTTCCATGCTCCCTTCAAAATCCTACAGTTATTTACTTTTCAGAGATATTGAGCAATTTCAGTTAAAAGTAGTGAGAGCAACAGCTGTTTAATGCCTCCAAAAATTGGACTCCTCCTGCTAGAATGGTTATGTTTGACAGTTATCGTCTCCGTATTTGTCCGGTATTTCTTCAAAGTCCCCATTTTCAGTCTTCTTTTTTTTTTTCCCTAGACACATCTGTCCGCATTGCAGGTGAAACGGGTTGTCTGAACTTTTACATTTGTATGAGATTCCTGCATTACCAGCCTAATTCCTCAATTACCAGCCTGATTACCTGTAGTTTTTGTTGTTGCTGTAATTAGAACTGTTGATTAGATGCATTATTTGTGAAAGATGAGATGACAAGTGGCAGGCTGTTCACGCTGCTGCTCTGTCACAAGGCTTCTGGTTGGGATTGGTCTCCTTTGCCCTGTTTTTTTTCTTCCCCTGGGGCTGTGTCACTCAACATGAGCAACCTCCACAAGGGGCTGCTTGCAGAGGTGGCCAGCTGCCTAATTCCTGCCATCACATTTCCATCTCTCACTCTCCAGCACTTTTTAATCTCAGATGCGTGTTCGTTGGCACCTGCACGGTGACTTCGCTGAAATGGGTGCTCTCCAGAAGACCTTTACTAAGCAGCTGAGAGATGAATAAGCTTTTTAATAATTTTAATGGAGAATTTATTAAAATTTACCCGTGCTATAGTCCATGTCAGCCTGCCAAAAGCAGGTTATCAAAGGGCTTATAGTTTCAGTCAGTGCTTGTATTTTGTTCAGAAGAAATGTACATACAGGTGAGCTCATAAATACCAATTCCCATAGCTATCACGTGAGTTTGGGTTTTCAAAGTGAGTTTTTTTAGGAGATATACTAAGGGATGAAGAGGTCCATATAGAGCAAAAACCTTCAGCTAAAGCTGAGTATTTCACACAGAGGCCAGTCTTTGCAGCACCATGGGGGATGCTTGGGTAGCACAGTGAAGAGGTTTCAGTGTTTCTGGAGATTTGTAACAGCCAGCAGCCATTAGCTGTGGCTACCTGAATGTGGAGACATCCAAAGATGTTACATGATGTCAGGCACCTAAAATTGAATACCTGTGACCAACAGACAGTCTTAGATAAGCAAGACTGAAAACATTCTACCTGATGTCAATAGGGAAATGTGGGCATCTCCAAAGAGTGTTTCTGCCCTCCTGTGCCAGGTGCCATGGGTAGATGAGATACATAGGGGTATTTGCTCTCCACTGGTTGCAGAGAGGAGAGAGAAAAAAATAAGTATTTTAAATGGCTGAAATTGCATGATTAGGAGGTGTCATCTGACTTCATTTGGAATTGCAATTGATCTGTGGGGATGAGAGGGGGAATGACTTGTTCCCCCCTGCTTCCCGCTTCTATTGCCTTTACCTCCATGTGTACCATATACTTAACTGCATTTATTAAATATGTATGTATGGGGGAGGGGGTAATTTCTTACATCTGCAGTAAGAAGATCAATTTTCTGGAGTCTATAAGACTGTAGATGTCCTATGAAGGAGGAACCTACAGGCATTAAGAGTATTGCAGCCTGGTTGCAAATGAACTTCAGTTCTTTGACACTGCTCCCTGGTTCCCAGCCCTGGGACTGCTGCAGGGAGATGTGCAGCCAGAAGTGGATGGCAATTCTGTGCTTGTTTGATACAGCAACACTCACTCACCTGGCCCTGCATGTGGTCCTCTAACCCTTCTGCTCCCCTTCCACGTTTTTTCTCCTGTCTCAGAAGCTGCTTCACTGACCGCTGGTTTCCTACTCCCTTCTCATCCTGCTAACTTGCTTTTCCTTTGCAACGTGGTGTCTTGCAGTCCTCTTCTTTGCTAGCTGCTCGACAGAGCTCCTCCGATGTCCCAACTGCTGCGGATCTTGTCAGTGCAATAGAAAAGTTGGTCAAAAGTAAGCTGGTAAGTTTAGTGTTGTGAAAACTGTGTACACAACAGACCTAATATGACTCCAGGGAAGGGCTTCAAACTCTACCTCTTGTTTCTGGTTTCCTTGCTTTCCACCTTCATCTGCTATGCTTTTATTAACCCTCTGTGCTCTACTTTTCAGTAGAGTGTCTAATATTTTTGCTCCCCATTGAGACAAAGCCTACATCTCACATTGCCATGTAGGCTCTGCCCTGCATAGTCAAACGGCCCTTTTGGGGTGGGCTTTGCAGAGCATGAGCTACAATACTGTACTCTTTCTGGGGTCTTGTTGGTATTGAAATATTTTACACAGTGAGATGTTTTCTTTGTTTTGTTTCAAAGGTTGTTCTGATGCACAGGAGTTTTACTACGCAACATGTGAGGTTTTTTGGTATTCTGGCTTCACTGAAAAGACCCTCTAAAGAGTAGCACTGCTTGAAGTATCACAGCTGTGCTTTAGATTTTACAAAGATTCATGTGTCGCTTTTAGTCTGCCTTGTCAACTCTTTCTGACAGGGAGTGGAATAAGCAATAAAAATGCTCTGGGTTTAATTTGTTCTAAAAATTTAGTGCCGTGCACTCTGCCTGTCTGATCCCATGTCTGATGGATAAGGAGTAAATCCTGTTTCATATCTTGGCTTCTCTTAAGTTTTCTGTGAAAGAGTTCAGAATGTTAATATAAAAGCTAAACTTTTTTCTACAGGACCAGGATCTCTAAAATTAGGTAAATGCTTGCTTTGAACAAGTTTAACTTAAGTAACAAGTTAGGAGTAAAGCAGCATTATGATGAGCCTACAGAGGTTCATTTCCTTACGTATACTTGAGGGATGAAGAGAGTAAAAACAACAAAAAAAAACCCCACAGTGATAATTAAATTACTGTACCTTTGTCAAGCAGCTTTACATAGCCAATCATCTCAGAGGGGTTTGATATTTTCTCCATTTGAGGTGTTGGTACATGAATATAGTCTGTGTTCATAGAGCGCTTGATAAGGAGTAAGTGCTGAAGGAGCTCTTTGTGACATGGGAAACCGAGAAGGACATTCCCAGAAAGTTTACTCAAAATAGTTTTATTCCATCGAGGGACTAACAAATTGAAAAGTATTTCATTAATCCAGTTAGATGTATTTTCAGAGGATATTTTATTTTCTCTTCCCCACATGCAGGCTGTTAGGTCAATTGCGATTACTTTCTAGGGATTTAGGGGAAAGTTTAATTATTGTGGAATGTTACAATGTATCCATCTATTTCTGTTTTGTTTTGTTTTACTTTGCTACAAAGAATCCGTAATGAATCTTTGGCAAAGAAACTGACCACGTGTAGCCTAACACTGGTTCTGATTGAGACATCAGCGTATTTTCAGGTTGTTTTGAAATAATTTGGAAGAGTTTTCTCATCCTGAGGCTACTGGAACATCTTTTTCCACCTTCTAGCAAAGGACATCTTCTCTGTTTTAATGCTTTTTTTTTTGGTGGGGGGTGTCTTAAATCAACTTAAAATGAGTTTGGTTGTGTTTCACTAAGGGCTGCAGGAAAATATTTCTGAATACTCAGCTTGGTTTCAGACTGCAGTGTCAATTGCAGAACTGACTTGAAACAGAAGATAACACTGATGCTGAGGTTTAAGGATAATGTTTGTTCTATCATTCTTTGGGGTTTTTTTAGACCCTTGAAGGAGGATCTTACCGAGGAAGCTTAAAAGATGCCACTGGCTGCCTAAATGAAGGAATGACGCCTTCAACTCCTCCACGAAACCTTGAAGAGGAACAAAAAGCCAAAGCAATGAGAGGCAGGATGTAAGTTGTCATGCTGGTTCTTCTTTCTGAAATAGGCACCCGAAGAGGACATATAGCTGCACTGAAAGACCACTTTGAAGTAGTGAATGAGCAGGGAACTGGGAGTAAAACTGTGGTCTACTTGCTTCTGTTTTTTCTTAACCTGTAAAAAGACTTCATAAGAGCTTTTGCACACCCAGGAGGTTCATCATCACTCTTTAAAATGTACAACTTTTACCCCAGATAGCAAATACCTGTTGCTGTAAGAGCCTCTGAACAGCTAGACAGGTATTACTGAGATGTTTGCCTTGGTAAATACTGCGTTGCCAGAGGTGAAATCAGCTCTCAAAGGGGGATATGTGGTTGACCTTATTAGCTACCTTCAAGGAAAAGAACAGAAAATCCCACTAGGATTTTTTGAATGAGAGAATTTTTTTTTGCCTTAGTTATTAGCTAAGGAAGGGTCAGAATTCAGATGCATTTGTGGTGGAAACACCACTAAAGAGAAGGTTTCGTTGGGGAAACCCTCATGTTCATGGTAATGGGAGAGGAAAGAAATGGTGACAGGTCATGAAAGTTGTATTTAAAATTATCTGTCCCCTCCCTTGAATGTAACAAAAATAACATTTGTGCCTTCAAAGCTTCTCAGGATTAAAGCATTTCTTAAATGCATAGTTCATCTGAAAGACACAGAGAACTGGAGAAACAGAATCAAGGATTGTATGGGAGCTGAGGTAGCTGTTTTCTTTATACTGCCTCTTACATGAACAGTCACTGCAATGGTCTAATCAAATGGTAGATCAAGGGTCCAAGTAACGGTCCAAACAGGTCTCATCAGAGTCTGATAAGGTGAGAGGTGGAAGAAAAGCAGCCCATTGGGGAAAGATGCCAAGGAGGGAAGGAAACCAAGTCAGGGGAGGACAAGGAGGTAGTTAAGAGCAGAAGAGGAAGTAGGAGCAAAGAGTCACAGGTCTGTGAAAGCCATCATTTGCTCCTGCAGTTTGTTGTAGGAAGCCAAGGAAGGGATACAGTGAGGGACTGGATCAACTCCCAGGAGCAGGCAGGGACGTGACACTCCTGGATGTGTTTCTGAATGGGAGAAGTTTTCTGCTAGGCAGCCATCAGCCTTCCTGCAGGGAACATCTCTGCCCATGCCTGTCTCCTAAAAGCTCCTCAATATTGCAAGTTCTTGGGTTTGTCTGGTAGCAATTTGTTAATTAGATTACTGGCAACTAACTTATGATTGCAGTTTTAGTGTGGAGACCTTTGCCACTGATAGATACAGTAACACTTTCTAGCATGGGATGCTTCTGGCAGGGGTACTGGCAGCGTGTTACGCATAATTAGTGGCTGCCTCCATCCAGATTTTCTAAACGCCAGGATGTTTAGGAGCACCTGCTAGTGGCTTTCAGCACAAGACATCTGTCTCCTCTCCAGCTCCATTGTATCTGTGTTCTGTATCTCAGCGGCTCGCTGTATTTTAATTCCATCACCGTATGAGGCAGCTGAGCTCCCAACTCGAGCTGTGACCCCCCTGTTCCCCAGAAAACCTCAGCTGAATCCTTGCACGGGCATGGGCAGTAATTCCCTGTGTCTCTGGCAGCACATGAATGCCAACAGTTAGCCCCGGTGTCAGGAAACCCCTATTCCACCAGGTTTGATTGCTGCATTTCTATGAGCAATAAGGTAAGAGTTGGGTAGCATTGTTCAGTATAGATTTAATACAGACTTAGCAAGAGCTACAGATATTCAGAAGTGAGGAGGCTCTAACCTTGTTCCAGTACATGCCATTTTAAATACAGCTGTGTAGTCCATCCCTGCTGGTGACCAGGGCAGGCACTCTCCAGGCAACTGCCTGCCCTTGCTCCATGTTATCAGGTGAGGAGATGAGTGAACTTGAATTTTTGGCAGCATGTATCTTAGAAACCTTAAATCCGGGAGTGCCTGTATGGTCCTGTGTCAGGTGAGCGTCAGAGAACTAATGGAGGTGGTCAAGTTTGATTTTTCTGCTTACTAGGAAGAGGGGAGCTGGGGGAATGCTGGCACTTAGCTGTGGAGGTGCAGTGGAGGTGCAGACCCTGGCTCCTAGTAGAGGTGTAAATTTGCAGGGTTAGTTTGTTCACCTGATAGACACCTGGTCACTGCACTGATGTTTAATTGACACTTACCTGCTTGCGTGTCCCACAGCGTTACGTACTAGAAGTACCCGCTGCTTCATTTTTGGAGCAGGATTTGGCCAGATGGCCCCTTGCAGGAACTCAAACCAAAGGAGAGGCAGTGGGGAGGAGGGAGAGGTTCTCCCCACTGCCCCAGCAGCTCGCTGTGTTCCTGGGGAGCAATGCAGTCGGAGGTAGTGTGAGCTGGGATGTAACCTGCCAGAGAGGACATGGCAAGCCTTTCGCAAGGGCACGGTAGGTCAGCCAGGCAGAGGGGACTGTACAGCACACACTTGTTCAGGCCACATGCTACTGCTTTGTGAAAGAGCAGCCTTTTGCCCCCGTGTGTGTTTACTACCCAGGCACACAACTTGGCAGGGCTCTTCGGAGAGCACAAGCATCTGGCATCGCCGCTGCCAGCACTGCCTTCTGCCAAGGGGGCTGGATTTCACTCTTAAATGAACAAGAAGCTGTTTGACCTCTTCCTGCCACGTGTCTTAAGTATCTCCTCCACTCTGTCTGAGCAAGGGACACGTTGGGAGTGCAGCAGGAGCAGGATTTATTTTCTCAGTGACCTCTCATAGCGGAGTCCCTCCTTCCAATGCCAGTCTACCTTTTTTTTTTTCCTCCAGATATTTTCAACCAGGCTTTTATCTTAGCACTGTTTGCCCTCAGCCCTATCATTTCAAGTGGGTCTGTCTGCCGATTGATGTGAACAGAGCGATATTAGACATGAAAGCACTCCTCTGTCTTGTTAGCCTTGTTACTGCTGCAGCGAACTTTAGCACAGATGGAGTTTATTTGTCATGTGCCAAATCTGTGTATCGGCGTAATTGAGAGGCAGACTGTCTGCAGCAAGCTGTAACTTTTTGAAATTGTCCTCGAAAGAACATTATGTGATTAGTCAGTTTGACTTACAAAGGAGGGGCTTTTTTTAGTTTGCTGTTGTTTGCATGCATCAGGCCTTGATTAGATGACTCTCCTGCCCAGGATTATTCGCTCTGAAATCAGTGTTAACCAGTTGACACCCACACATGGATTACCTAGTCTGAAAGATTAAGCTCTTGGTTACGACAGGAGAGGGGAATTGTTTTCCAAGTGTTTGAAACTTCCAAGTTAAAACTTAATTGCTGAATCTTGGGCAAAGCCAGAGGGACTGGGGCAAGAAATCCTCTCCTGCTTGCTGCAAAATGGGTCAGGACATGTCTCCACAGCTGTCGGGGGCTGCATGGGGGATGGAGGAGGGGAGATTCAAAGTACAGGCAGCCAGTTGTGCTGCTTCTCTTGCACCATCCTGGGATGGGGAGGGAAGAGGGATAGGAGGAAAGAGTGGTTAAGACAATTGAAACTATCCTGACCTGAAATGTGATCATTTTTGTCATCCACATTCCACTGAGCTATAAGGGAGTGAAGAGTGAGTCGTGTTGCGTGACCTGGAGCACAGTGGGGGTTTCTGGAGAGGTGTTAAGAGAAGCAAACATCAAGGAATATGGTCAAATACATGTGTTCTGTTTTAATCTAGGTTTGTCTTAAATGAGCTGGTACAGACTGAAAAAGATTACGTCAAAGACTTGGGAACTGTTGTGGAGGTGAGCTGAAGCAAACCCTGCCATGCAAAATGTTTTCCCAGTAAAAAGCACCATGCTGACAAGTGACAACAAAAAAAAATACAGCACAAGAAGCAAACTGCTTTATTTTGCACTCTGCTTCCATGGTCCCCTTCTCATGTTGACAGAAACAAGAAGAAATGCCTTCGGAAACTATTTTTGTTTCCATCTAGCAAATGTTGTATTTTAGGTTTCAAGTCCAGTGTACAAAGATTTTTCTTGGCTACTCTGCTTGTGATGAACTCTTTCTGCTGTAATGCAGCCTTGAGGGCAGTGGTGGAGGATAACTTATGCTCCTACCACCTATTTTATGCTTTTCTTGCTGTCATATTGAGTAATGGCAACACATACTTTACTTGAGTTTGCACCTGGACTAACGTCCTGTGTCTGAGTACTTTTCCAGAAGCTGGGTTTGGATCTGTGCTGAGGTGCGTGTGTGACCTGTGGATCATTGTTTTGCAAAGAAGCACTTCAGATAAAATAGTGGTTTGGGTCATCATTGTTTAAGCTTCAACTTGTAAAGACCTGGCCAATCCCTAGGGATCACTTGTCGGAGCCATCTCACATGCAGAGTCCGGGTTTTTTCCCAGCAAGGACTCAGAACTGAAGGCACGTGTTTGAGCTGGGCTTTCAGCAACGCTTTTGGCATTCACTAGTCCAAGGAGAACTATCACCCGTTCTAACAGTGATTTTCAGCAGCTTCCAAACTTGGAGACCTTTGTGTTATCTTCTGTTTACATCATGCACCGCTGGCAAACCTGACAGGGTTGCAGTGCTCCAAAGGCTTATAAAGAAACTCGGGAGGTGTGAGAAATCCCATTCATGTGACTTTTTAAACTTACTGCTTGGCTTTGTGCTCCCACAAAATACTCACAGTGAAGAACTCTGTGCAGACTCTGGCTTCTTCCTTCTTCCAGAGAAGCCAAGAGCTTGATAAACTACTTTTGTTTAACTTTTATCTTCTAATTGCACTTGTCACTTCAATGACATTTAATAACAGTTTGTGTAAGTATGGTAGATAAGAATAAATCCTTTAAAGTTTTCTTTTAAGCAAACTGTAATTTAGAGTATGTAGATGGGTTTCTGGTTTTAAATTGCACGAAAGGTATTTTAAGTGTTTTCAATGTAAAAAATCCTGACATTAAACTTTTGCTTCTTTGGAAAAAAAAAGATCGTAATTATTCTGCCCTTTTAAATGAACCCTTTGCTAATTGCTGATCATTAATCCTGAAGGGCTTCATGAAGAGGATAGAAGAAAAAGGAGTTTCTGAAGATATGAAGGGGAAAGACAAGATAGTATTTGGCAATATTCACCAGATCTATGACTGGCACAAAGAGTAAGTTTTTGGTTTAGTTCCTTTTTAAGCACCTTTCTAACATCTCTTCCATAAAGGATTGGGGTATATGGTGTCCATATGTCTAAGCTGCTTTTAATTGAACACCAGCAGGTAATTCAGGGCTGAACTTCCAAAGGACGTTGCCTCACTTTAAATGGTCCCTGTTGATTTGTAAGTGCTGCTTAGTAACTTCACAAATCATCGCTACCCTGAATCCCGAGAACATGTTCTAATTCATGTGCTTTTAGCCAGTTTCACAATACCCACGGTCCTGATGCAGGGCTTTGTGTGCCCAGTCAAAAATGGCCCAACCTGCATGATGCAAAGCAGCGGTCCTACATAAACTCCTTTTTCCCACTGAAAAAACTTCGATGGGCTATAGCTATGCACTGCTTGGCTTCATGGAAGTGTGTTGGTTGTGCCATCTTTCACAGGTACAGCTTTTTGCTGGCTCAAACACCACACCTGGAGTGCTGGTCAGTGTGACAGACATGTTGTTGCACACAAGAGAGTCTGTGTCAGTACTGCTCTGCCATTCCTTGCTGGGGACTCACAACAGGAGGCTCCATGGGAGACACCGTTGTGGTCCATTCACAGCTCCTGAGCTACTGCTCATAAGCAGTCCCAACCTGGCTCCCAGAAAGGTGCTGCTTGTGGGGTACTTGCAGGAAAGCTACTGTGGCTGCCATAATTGTGTGTCTTGGGTCACAGCTGTAGGCTCATTCCATCCCAATGAGGAGCAGTAGCAACACTGGAAAGTCATGGTTTCATGAAAATCGTACTCTGTCCTCATACAAGTAGCTTTTGAAAGGCTGCTGGAAACACGAGGCTTATTTCAAACCCTGGGCCATTTCCACCTTAACTCTATGAACAGCAATGTCTTGCTTATGGACAATATAGTCATCCATTTCAACTCTGCAACTCAAAAATACTCTACTGCTGTGGCTAACTAGAACTTGAGGCTGCATGCACAGTCTTGATCAATGGCCACCAGGCTGGATCTTCCTTCAGCTCTGGTCGTTTGTTTCCCTCGCCCAGAAAACTTGATGTCTTTCTCATCATGTGTCCCACAAGTATTTATCTCATGGCTTGGGCCTGTTCTTATGTTCTGACAGATGCCCTTGTAAGCACAAAGCAAAAAATATTAGAAAAAGCTTCACCATATATCAACTTCTTGATACCAGCAATGGAGTATTTTTACCAGTGCAATTGTTTAAGACTGATGATAGGAGCTTTCTGTAACACATCAGGAGGGATTCCCTATTTTTAGTTCTGCAAATCTGGGTCAAGAAGTCTATTTAAATGCAGATGAATTTAACATTTTTAGAGGATCGAGCTATGGAAGCAGCTGTATCTGATGGTAGCAACAGGGATGTTTAGCTGGGACAGCTGTCCAATGTGCATCTTCTTTTGAGGTTCAGGGATTTCTTGGGACCAGACCATTGCAAGCATGTCCTCTCACCAAATCCGGCTACTGTAGCAAATCCATGGAGGCATTTGAGACAGAAATCTTGCAATGAAAAAGAGAAAGATGATAGAAAGGGAGATTGTCAGGATTTGCCTACCAGATAGAAAAACCTACCAGTATTTCTAAAGTTTAATTTAGCTGCTTTTACGTCACTTTTAGGCGTTCCAGTATATTCTTAGTAAGGGCATTCACACTAGAACAACAGACCTCCCGAGAGCTGTAGGTCAAGATAGAGGTGGTGTTTATGAATTACTATTACTATTGTGAATGATGGTATATTACTAACAGTAATATACTGAAAACCAGCAAAAACCAGAACATACCAAAACTCTACCAGCAAAAATGTGTTGATTTGTTTATTTGAGTGGAAGCTTCTGCATCTCTTTCACATTGACCAGTACTCCAAATCTGCTCATGCAACTGAGAACTCCTGGTAAAGCTTCAGCTGAGTTGTCACAAGTGTTTTGGTATGTGGAAAAGTTCTACTTTGGGAGTTCTCAGTGAAGGAAAGCAACTCTTGCAATTAGATAGTAATTGGCACTTTTTAAAAATTGAAACCACTGTAATAGTAAAGAAGAGGAGATAGTCTGCAAGACGAGACCTCCATATTTCACAGCTCTCATCTAATGTTTTAGAAATGCTACCATTAAGGGCTGAAGCCAAGCTTACCTTTTCATTTATAGCTAAAATACTGTAGCTAAAATTGCACCGATATGTCTGAGGGATGACAGGTTTGCTGCTGGGATGACCTAAAGAAATATTCTGAAGTGTTGATATCCTTTTTTTTCAGCTTTTTCCTGGCTGAACTGGAAAAATGTCTTCAAGAACCTGACCGTTTAGCACAGCTCTTTATTAAGCATGTAAGTTTTGCTTTGTTACCTATCTGTAGTATAATTATCATTTAGGGTGTGATGACTCCTTTCCAAAAACATTTACTTGTGTCAACTTGATATTTTTACACATCTAAACTTAAATTAAATGTGAAGTGGGCTTATAGTTATGCATCTTCAGTGAGCAGCTGGATTGAACTACAGCATTAAGCATTACCTTCTTCAGACTGCTTATTCTGGGGGCAAAATTAGTGTGGCCAAGGATGTCTGCCAAAATATAATTATGGGAGGTACTTGCCAACTGCTGTGATTGACATGTTTGTGTGATATTAACGAGAGCAGAACACTATAGCAAATTTAAGACCAGTTTGGGGATGACATTTCTAACTGGTCACTTCCATGGAAATCTCCCCTTGCCTAAGGTGCAGAAGTGGAGAGCAGAACCAGTTACCAATTAACTTTCCTACTTCAGCAAACGAAACCTTTGATTAAACCAAAAATAAGGAAGAGCAAGCAGAACGTCTTAACAACTTTCTGCCAGTTTTTAAGAGCAGGACAGAATGGTAGCCAGTCTCACACCAGGCTGCTGTGCATTTTGCCTTCGCAGGAGCGGCGGTTACACATGTATGTGGTTTATTGCCAAAACAAGCCACGATCTGAATATATAGTAGCTGAGTATGAGGCATACTTTGAGGTAAGCATGGCTCATTATACGTTACTGCTACATACGCCTGTGAGTCCTACTGAAGTAGACCTGTTGGCTCTGTGACCTGTGGGGCTTGTCTAAAAGAAATTCTAGATTTTGATACTGCACATGCTGCTAAAGTACAGGGAAAAAAAAGTTATTTCATTTATTTGAAATTCTCATGTTGTTAATTTCTAATAAATATTTAATCCAGTACTAACTGTCTATAGCTCTCAGAGTGCCACAACTGCGTTGATTTTTGTCCAAAATAAAATAAGACTTTTTAATCCGTAGTCTACAAACAGGGGAGAGGGCAAAAGTTGTTAGAGCTGGGTGGGGCCTCTCATAAATTCCCGATAATGTTGTCTGTTTCAAGAAGTCTTTGGGACTAGGCACATTTAGATATTAATGTGAAAGAAGCTCGTTTAACCAGGGAAAGATGTTTTGTTTCACCCAAGGGCATGAGGCATGCTCTGCAGGGATTGTTTGTGAGCTAATCCCTGCTGCAGTGGAAAGAGAGGTCTCCAGACCTTGCAGTCCTGCTCAGTCAGCTCAAAGGGGGAAGGGATCCTGTGCTTTCCAACGCCTTCCAGCTCGGTCGTGACTTTTACCCACTCCTTGCCTAAATAGGACATGCCAGATTTTTAAATCCTCTAAAATTCCCTCTTGCAAACAAAAGATTAAGAGCAAACCGACTTTCTGGGGAAGTAAGCCTCTGCTGAGACATTTTATGATGTTCTCTGTCTTACTCTGTGATTGTTTGGAATCATTTTTAATCCTCAATTTTTAGGAGGTTCAGCAGGAAATAAGCCAACGGCTAACCATCAGTGACTTTCTGATCAAACCCATTCAAAGAATAACTAAGTATCAGCTTCTTCTCAAGGTAAGTGGAAAGATGCAGTCAGGACTAAACTATGGTCTGCATCTTGCATTAGGTGCTGTTATTTTAAGTCAGCCTTAGTTTTAACTGAGGAATATCTACATCAAATTAAGAGGAAAAAGGAGTCTGCTTATACATGGGCATACGATGACAGAGTCCCATGGAAAATGTCCAGAGAGCAGGAGGACCACATCTGTGGGAGTAGTTTGCAATTGATGATAATCGAAAAGGCCGGGGTGGGGGGGGCATTTACTATTGGAATTTTTTTATAGAAGAGTAAACTCCAAATAAAAATTTTCTTCCTTTGAAGTAACAGAACAAACTTTCATTCGATTTTTTGAAATTGCAATAGAGATGCACAGGAGTGTTAGTAGAGCCTGTTTTTTGGTGCTGAATGGTATGATTCTGACAAACAGTTCCATTTCTGAATATCTCTCTTCAAATTCACTTGAGAAATGTATTTCCAGAATATTCTGATGTCTGCAAATGTGGGAAGCCTACTGTAATTTTTTTCCCGAGGAGCCTGACCAGTCTGACTTCAGCTGACTTTATCCGCAATGCCAATTACTCAGCATTTCTGAAAATCCATCCCTAGGGACCTCAAGCTAATATCTAAAATTAGGCATGTCTGAACCATACCCTGTAATCTCCAGCAGTACCAGGGCTCTGAGCTCGTTTCTTCTCTTTTTTGAAGTAGTCTCAAGCAGGCGGCCATCAGCCCACAGTTTGATAATTGCACACTTGCAAAGAGGCAGCGGCATGTTCCCTGAGATGCCAAGAGGAAAAGAAAAATCTTCAAGTGTGTGTGGTCTTGTGGCTTAAGACAGGGACCAAGTAAGCCTTCCCAAGGGCTGATACCAGCTTTGTCCTTTTTTTCTGTGATGTTTTCAGCAACCATCCACACCCCATTTCCATATCTATAAAGTGGTTATAATGTTCAGCAACCTCTGAAGATGAATTTATTGATATTAGCGAGTTGCTTCTCAGAAAATCACATGCCAAATATGAATTTTCTCTTTCAAACTGGCGTCTTTTGTTTTCTCTTTCTGAAGTGCCTTAATGCAAACCTTTCTGCTTTCTCCAGGACTTCCTGAGGTACAGTGAAAAAGCTGGTCTGGAGTGCTCTGAGATAGAGGTACGTTTTCATGTCCTGGACAATGGTGCTACGTTATCTAATGGCAGTTTATATGGAGGAATGAAAACCCCAGTATGCCTTTGACAATACTTGAAGATCCTGCTGGTATTCTAAATGTGGTATTTCTCTTACCTGAAGTCAGAAGTGAAAGATGAAGGCACAGTCCTGCGTTGTAGAGGAACCATCCTCTTTTAGACAGACGACCATACATACTCAGTGCATGAGGCCTCACCATGAATAACTGCCAGCAGTGATAATGCTATTGAAGTCCATTATTTGACACTTTGCTTTTAGGAGCCCTCTGGTTCTCTTGTAATAATACAACATCCTTTCCCCTTTAACAGAAAGCAGTTGAATTAATGTGCCTTGTACCGAAACGATGCAATGATATGATGAACCTGGGTCGCCTCCAAGGCTTTGAGGTACGCATTTGCATTCTGCCTATAACAACAATTAGACAAGGAAAAGTATTTTCTCTTTCTGTGATTGTCTCTACAATCTGCCTGACTCCAGGCTGTTTCCCTAGTACTTTTCTTCTCCAGTGCTGAGCTGCATGCTTTGGTGAGGTTTTGAAGATGGGGTGATACACCTCACACTCTAAACTTGTGATAGTCTATCTATTGTTTCTTCAGAATGTGAGGTCTATAACAGCTTCTGAAAGCTTGAATCAGACTTCTTATATCTATTGCCAGAGCAAAATAAGTGGTGAACCAAACTGCTCTGCCTGTTATAAGGTCATAGAATCATAGAATCATAGAATGGTTTGGGTTGGAAGGGACCTCAAAGATCATCGAGTTCCAGCCCTCCTGCCATGGGCAGGGACACCTCCCACTAGAGCAGGTTGCTCAAAGCCCCATCCAGCCTGGCCTTGAACACTTCCAGGGATGGGGCATCCACAACTTCTCTGGGCAACCTGTTCCAGTGTCTCACCACCCTCATAGTAAAAAGTTCTTCCTGAGATCTAATCTGAATCTTTTTCTTCCAATTTAAAACCGTTTCCCCTTGTCCTATCAAGGTCACCTGGCATTAACATGTTAACAGCTCCCTCTGAGTTTGGTAACATCCAGGAGGGGACTTGTGAGTTATAGCCCCACAGGTTACAGCCTGTGGTTTGTAATTAAGGCAATGTAGACAGTCCTGGTCTGTCCTGGTGAGATGCCTTATCTCCAAAATGAAGTCAAATTTGTCTTACCATCTTATGCATCACAGCATTCCTGCAAACAGGCAGGTCCTGGGTTTTTTGCATCTCCCAGTGTTGCGTCATTGGCTTAAAGGGTGATGGAGAGCTCATGACCAGAGGGAATCCAAGGCACTACAATAACAAACTACATAATGAGAACAGGGTTTGAAATTTAGTAGGAAACAGTTTACTTGAGACTTCTTGCTTTTGGTTTTATAAGCGCAATGAGTGGGAATGAGAACAAAGATAACCTATGTTATTTTCCTTAAACTGAGCTCTCGATTTACGAGATTGCTGCTTCGATAACTTTTGGGGGTATGTCCCACGTGAATTCAGTGCTGCTTGGAAAACTTGGACTGCACGAAACATAGCAGATTGTCTCATGGGCTCATGGTGGGGTTTGTAATGTTGGTGTAATGTCTGCTTCTCAGGGCAAGCTGACAGCTCAAGGCAAGCTGCTGCAGCAGGACACCTTCTACGTGACAGAGCAGGATTCTGGAGTTCAGTCTCGGCCAAAGGAGCGTAGGGTGTTTCTCTTCGAGCAAATAGTTATCTTCAGTGAACTCCTTAGAAAAGGATCTTTAACACCAGGCTACATGTTCAAGAAAAGCATAAAGGTAAGAAATAGAGGAGAGACATACTGGGTTTGATGGTCACGTAAGGAAATCTTACCGATTTTCCGTCCTGTGAGATTGGTCCATGCTGTCATAGGTCACCAACAATTTGCAGAAAACATTTGCATTTACCTTCCAGTAGCTCAGAAGCCGTTTAAGAATATCTCTAAATAAAATGTTGGGTGTCTAAATTTGCTGGGTAATTTTTATGAAGAAGACAGCCAGCGCAGATCCTCTGTCATTCATAGCTCTGAGTTAGCAAATACTGCTACAAAGCCTGAAGTAGTCAGAGAAAGTCTACAATAGTTGCTTTTAAGCATGATCATAAAAGGTGGGGGAAGTTGTAGTATCCAAAACAGTCATCTTAGGCCAAACTGTAAGTCAATACTAAGCCTCTGTGACGTTGCTGGAAATACTCTCCCTAAAGGGGGGAAGGGCTCGTAGTACAAATGTGAACATTGCAAGAAGACAGAACTATTTCAAAAACAAACAAAAACACAGTTCTAAAAATGCAGCTATGAGGAATTATAAAATCAGCTAAACTATGAAGTTTTAAGTAAATAATTTTGGTTTTAAATCATCTTTAAAGATTATGGGGCTGGAACGAAAAGTAAAAACCACAAGTAACCAGGGAAAATACTTATCTATTTGTTTGTTTAAGGGGTCTTATGCTTGTTTAACAAATGCAAAGTTAATCTTTGGAATAATGAGTGAAGGTAAATGAATGCTAAACCTCTTCTGGTAGAACAGCCTTTGCTGTGCCTACAGAAAGAGCAAAGTCACTGGTTCATTTGAATGTCTTGATCGTTCAAAGCTGAGAAACCAGCCTGGGATTGATTTCCCTTTCAAAGATACAGGTTAAAAAGAGATGTGGGAGAATGCATTGTGTTTGCTTTAAATTTTGAATGGTACATGAATATGAAATAGAAGAGAACAATATCAGGTGAAATAAAGCATATTAACCATACATAACTAAACAAATCTATGATAAACAGCATATTTACTGAAATGAAGGCATCCTCCTGGCTGACAGAAACTGCAGCAATTACTGAAAAGCCTATATCCATTTGCAAGTCAGTGTATTTTAGAGTTTCCAAACAAATAATGGGTTATAAGGAAAAACCTAAAGTGTACAAATAAATAATTATCTTGATTTGGATGATCAGCTTTGATTTTTACTTATTGCTGATTTAAATTATTATTAAAATTGGAGATGGAAATAACATGAATCATTTCTACTTCAGTTTATTGTATGTATAACAATGAGGCTTTTATCTGCAGGAAACAATTCCTGAATTGTATATTGTAGATAAAGAGAGAAAAATAAATCTCTCCTAATGTCAATAAAATTAGCTTGCCTCAAGGGTACGAGTTGCTTTTCGAGTTAAACAGCCTATGAAAGTAATGCTGTTCCCACTGCCAGAGTTTAAAATTTTTTGTGTGATAATTTTCCAGTCCCTCTTTTCTTGCATTTGGCAAACAGCTCCTTCTCCTGTTGAGTGCCTGCAGCCAGCGTGGGATCCCCTGTGGCTCTGTGGGCATCTCCCCCACCACAGCGTGGAGCCTGTGTGCCAGCAGATCTCACACCCTGCCTCCCAGCCCCTACTTCAGCCCCCGGCTGCTGTAGCATTTCTCTCATGCTTTCACACAGAGATGAGCTGTGGCCTGCAATGGAGCAGGACCATTCCCCATAGCAGGACCATTCCCCGCCTCTCTGTGCCACGGGTGTCCTCACTTTGCAGTAGAACCTCAACCTGAGCTGAGTGACTCCCTGGAGAGAAGGCGTTCTGTCCAAAGGTGGCACATAAACAGGCTGCCTCATCACATGTCTTTCATAACCCTGCCCTAAAGGGAGGCATCCAGAAACTGCATCTGATCTGAGGTCATGAGCCACAGTTTGAGGAGGCTTTACGCTGTCAGCTAGGACCAAGTTTCTGACCTTGGTTCAAGTGCTGACATGATCCTGCTGGGCAGGTTGAACCCATCTTCACAACAGTTATCAGGACTGACTAACCATCTTTGGCTGGCTTTGATACCATCTGTGGTCATGGTTGTCCAGTTCTCTGGGAGACTCTTCCTGAGAGACGACTGGTCACATCCTGCCATGCAGCAGATGAACCTAGCCAGCACCGGACATCCCATTTCTTTGCTCTGTGTCACAGTCACTGCTGAGCACTGAGGTCTCTCCGTTAGAGTAAGAAGAGAATATGACTTCAAATGCAGCTGTTCTGGTCTGTCAGGGAGATGAGGCTCCCAAATATTGCTCTTCAAGGTCTGTCACACTTGGACTGTGATAGAAGCATCATCATGATGTCCTACATTAGCAAAGAACCCTTCTTTATGCAGTGAGGTAGTTAGTGTTCAGAAATAGCACATCCATTCTTGAATACTTCTCAGTTGGGTACCTTGCAGACTCTCAAAATACCTAAGTGGGTAGCCTTGGCAAATGCACCTCCAAGATGCACACAACTAGCAGGTTAGGGACTCTGACCTGTGAGTCTTTTTTCCTGGAGTCATGTGAGGATTGACTTGCTTGCTTTGACTATCAACCAGAGGAGCAAGAGCTCAGAACAAGAGGAAGACCACTGTCCAGGCTCACTGTCTGTCCCTTTCCTTGTCCCCATGTCAGAGGAGTTCCTGCCTATCCCTCAAATTTCACAGGGACCCCCAGGAGAGAAGGAAGAGTCTCCTTCCATCTTGAAGTTTGAACGCTGGCCAGTATTCAGATGTGGAGTGGATCTCTCCATACCTCGACAGATATTCAGAGCAGTTTGAGACAGACTTTTTCTAGATGGACGTCATTGCCTTAGTCTTCAGAGCTGTCTACTTTTGACATGAAGACACTCTTTTTTTGAAAGGCTATGCCAGCCAATTCTATTGGACTGGCACAGATATAAGTAGCTCAGGAAAAGTTGACGTTGTGGGTACATTTAAACAGAAGCCTCACGAGGGCAGGACAGCAGCTGAAATTGCCAACCGTGAGATCTCCAGAAAGAGTATCTGTGACTACAGGCAAGTGAAGTGATTGCACACAGATGACACTGTAATCTGCTAGAAATAAGATCTGTTGGAGCATCAAGGGAGAATTGCCTCTTTTTTGGGGTATATCCTTGTGCACAGTTCATTCCATTTTTAAAATACTTTAATGACTGAGACTTTCCCGTGGAGGAGAAGAAATGTAAACACTTATTTAGACTGGAGGAATGATAGACTTTATTAACATCTTAAGAGGAACATTTTAGCTCTATTTACGGGTTACAGTAAATTTTTAGCACATCAGTCAGGTCTGTGTTACCTTAAAATAGAAGTTGTAATTCAAGACAACGCAGGCGGGTGTCTGGTACATCTGTCAAGCTTTATTAAGCATCACATTTAATTTTAAGATTTATCTGCCTAATCTAGATGAGGCAAATTCTTCTGATTATGATCTGACAGTCCATTATTAGACTCAATTATTTTCAGGAACTTTTCACAACAGTTTTATTCTGATTCTTGAGTAATATTGACTCATGCTGCATGTAACACGTGCTTACCTTGCCTTGTTTCAGATGAACTACCTTATCATTGAAGAAAACGTGGACAATGATCCCTGCAAGTTTGCTCTAATGAGCCGGGAGACATCAGAGAGAGTCATCTTACAGGCAGCTAATCCAGAAATTCAGCAAGCTTGGGTACAGGACATCAACCAGGTCCTGGACACACAAAGAGATTTCCTAAATGGTATGTGCATGGTCTTTTCTCTGTTTCCCAAACTGTGACACTAAATGGGATGTAGAATCTTTGTGTCTTTGTTCCCTCTACAAGAAAAACATTTAGCAACTTCTTTTCATAAGGAGAATCCCAAGGGAAAAACTAGAGCCCAGTCTGCCTTGTCATTAAGCACTGGCTCAAGTGGTAGCAACAGAGTACATGGGAAAGAGTCCTCATAATTTACAGCTGGTCTTTGAAAAGAGACCACCTCAGTGCCACTGTACAGAGGTCTCTGTCCTTCCTGCAAGATCTGCCTAGTGGGAAGGTGAAGAATGGGAGAAGGGCCAGGCAAGCCTGATCTGAACTGCTGTGTGGCCCTGGAGGCCACCCTGAGAAGCTGCTGGAGCCCCACCTTGCATTAAAGACTGCTGGTTGTTTTGGCCTGGCTCCATTAACAGCATCTCACAGACTGGTTTTGGTAGCTTTCAGCTCTTTGCTGAAAGAGGTGGTGGGTCCCTGAGCAGTTGCATGCATCAGTCAGATTCATCTTCAGGTCTCAAGCCCCTCTTGTCAATGACATGCCTTGCGTGGTATTTTCATGCACAATTCTTTAAAATTGCTGGTTTCTGCAGCAGTGTACCACCTGGTGCTTTCCATTCTGCCACAAGATTTTAAATGTAATCCCTTCCCAAGACCACACTGAAGCCAGGTTGCCATTGTGTCTGCACAATATCTGCTGCTTGGCCAGAAAAAGGCGTATCCCCAGGAACCTCCTGTTCAACACCATCATGTGCTACAAGCTGAGGTCATGAGGTGCAACAAAGGCTGCCTCACCATCTACCCCTTTACAGGTCCAAACTCTGTGGAGAAGCCCCTGCTTTCAACAAAAACCAAAAGAGAGGGCAAGGAAACATCTGGGTTTCCTTCTCCTAGGAACCGTGGGAGCTGGGCATGAACAGGGGCCTTTCC
Organism: Calidris pugnax; assembly: GCF_001431845.1. Classification (NCBI taxonomy): domain Eukaryota; kingdom Metazoa; phylum Chordata; class Aves; order Charadriiformes; family Scolopacidae; genus Calidris; species Calidris pugnax. Next base: position 2,447,528 of record NW_015090770.1, on the reverse strand, counting down.
AAAATGTCAGCTTTGCTTTAGGAATAGATTTAGGGTGGTTTGAAATAATATTTCAAATTAAAGCTGTGTTTCTAAAAAAAGAAACAAAGGCAAAAACCGCACATGAACAGCAAAAGTGTGGATTTTGAAAATAGAAATTAATCAAATTCAGTTAACAGTTTTAGCTTGTTCTCCCTCGTGATTGGATGAGGGAAAGAGGGGGAACAAGGGCTAGAGGAAAAATTTAAAACTAGTATATTTTTATTTCTTTGTTTGTAAGCAACAAAGTGGGAATAATTACTTTGGAAGCTTCCACAATTGTTTTGTTCTATTCATTTCAGCTTTTTTATTTTTAATTGAGCTTATATTAGACAAAAAGTTCTATATTTAAAAACTTAATACATTTTCAATAAGGAATCTTACTTGCTTGAATCAAAATGCTTTGGCTTGGCACAATCGGGTATTAGTGTTCTGTTTTGTGGATTTTTTGTTGCAAAATCTGAAGAGGCTCTTTCAGTTCACATCAAAACAAAAGTTCCCTTTTCTTCAACACCAAGATAAATTTTAATATTGCTCATTTTTACTTTTCAAAAGTTAACTGGGAAAGGGTTACAGACAAAAGCTGTTTATGAAAATTCAAAAAGCTATGGCTGATCTGATTCACATTCACTTGATACTGGAATTCCGTGACTTGGAATTGAAAGGGCTTCATACAACCCCTGGAAAATTATTCCTTAGAGACATTGGTGAGATGAGCAGCCTGAGTTCTCCAGTTTGACCAGTTGGTTCCAAAATTTGCCAGTTTTCTGTCGGTACAGTTGGCTTTGAATGAGGGTTTATTGAAATAAAAATAAGTTCACTAATGGTTAGCTACAGAAATTTTTTTAAACCTGTTGAGAACTCCACAGACACTACAGCAGGGGTTTTCTGTCCCTTCCACATCTTTCTTTATTGTTGTTTTATTTTTTATATATTACCTCCTATTCTCCCAGGACTTACTGCCCTGTGAGCCCCTTTTTCTACCAAAGCATCTTCAGAGCCCCTGTTTGGCCTGTCTTCTGTGAGGCCAGCAAGGAATTTGGGGGTTAGGAACATAATCATCCATATCTCTAAAGCTAGAAGTAAAAATAGATTTATATTAAAACACAAGCTTAAGGATTTACTTTAAACCTATAAATAAGATCCAAGAAAATGATATTGTATCCAGTAGAGCTTGTCCAGTCCAGAACAATTTAAGTGGCTTTTAGGATGTAATCTTATTGAGACTGACTAATCTTTAAATACGTTCTTTAGCTTTGCATTTCATTAAAGCGGATGTTTTCTGTCTTTAAAATCATATTAAATCCACACTGAGCCAATGCTGTGCAAACTTAATAACAAAATATTCCCTGTGAGTTCTTGCTCAAGCTGTCTCTGATTTTCTGTCTTCAGCAGGGAAGCCTTAAAGAGTACAGGGCTACGTACAAAGCATGCTATTTGCATCCACAGTTCCTAAATGTAAAATTTGGTGCAATTACACTGAAATATTCAAGCTTTTTATATTTTCCCTTGGAAAAGCAAAAGCTGCTAAGCTTGAGAAACAGACTGTGCACCAAATGATCAGCTATAGTGACTGTTCTTTCGTTTTGCTTTGAGAAGCAAGCTGCAAAGAAAATATGTCACTGCTGGATATAATTCATAAGGAAAATGCCATTGATCTGTACCTTTTTTAAAATCATGTTTTGTAGGGGGTTTGGGGAGAGAAAGAGAGAGTACACAAGTACGTGGACAGTGATTTTTGGCAGAAGCCTGTAAGAATACTAACAGATGTTGAACGGGAGGCTGGACGCCAGGCATCGCTGTGATAGTTAATGGTGGAATTAGTAGTCACAAGTGGACACTCAGCTAAATACCCTTTAAAAGCACAGAGTAGGGTAGATTGTTTTGAGCTAGATTGATAAGTATTCATCTGGGTCTTACTGCTAAAGACCTTGCAGCCTGATCTACTGCCTATACTAGAAATATGTCACCATCACTGTCAAAAATCACTGTCAAAGTTCTCCCCAACCTTCTGTCTCTTCAATGGCCAATCTGCAGCAGGACTAAACCATTTTCAGCTGCAGCTGAGGTAAGCGAGTGAAACTGGTAGTTACTGTGGCATAAATACAAATCATTTGTGTGACAGGGGTCACCACATAGTTTTTGGAGCCAGGTAATCTTCCAGATCACTACAAGTCTATTTTTGTGTCCTTTTGAAGAAAATGGTCATCTGACGTAGTCCTGCCTGTCTTAGGAAGGGGAATGCTAGAGAGTACGCTGAGTGGTGCTGAGCTTTTCTGTTTTTCTTTCCTTTTCCTCTTCTTGGGAAAGACATTCCTTCTGTTGTGGTTCCCTGGTTGGGCTGATGCTGTGACATTACGTCCTCCGTCTGCCTCTTGCTAGACTAGTCCCTCTGCATTCCAGTAGGTTTAGTCTGGTGCATGTACACAGTATTAACTGACTATAAATCATCCCTTAAAGCCACATGACATGCAAAAACCAAACCCATAGGTCTGGGGACAGTAGTCTGAGTCTAGCAAATCTGTTCCTTTCCCACTCACTGAGAGTCCCAGCCCTGATCCCTTCTCCTCCAAACATAACAAATTCTTTATTTCTTTATCATCTGGCATTTTTAACCTTCCTTTTCCCAGTGTAAGCTCACTCCGTGACTATGAAAAGTACACTCTCACAAGCAGACTTTTTTTTAAGGCTTACGAAGCTGTTAAACGTTGCTTGTGGGTATTTTCTGGAGAGGTCAGGACTGGTGGCATTAATGTCTTTGTGCCATCTATACTTCCTCACTTGCTGGTCATTTCCAGCAGTTTCCTTGAACCAAAGTAGTTAATACAGAAAGCACAGAGAGAGCCAAGTTGCAGTGCATCATGTCTGATGCACTGTCTTGGGAATACACAAATGAGATTTATGGGTCTTGACCTGTGTTTTCTGGTGATAGCAAAATTCACTGTGAGCGAGCTGTGCGTCTCTGATTCAGGCTCTCATTTATTGTGACTACAGGAGGTGATTAATTTGTGCAGTTTCAAAGAAAACGAATGCAATTGTGTATGCTTTGAATGGCAAATATTGTAGCCCGCTGTGGTGGTTCGAGAAGCTGTTCCTCACAGTAGCATGGGGTGCTGTGTTTGGTTGATGGGCAGTACAACGCAAAATGCTTGCGTTTCTGTCTGGCCATGAACACAATACGTGTTTCCATGGGTGGCATCTGCTGTTCCTGTTTGGTTTGCAACTTATGTGTCTGTCCTGATTGAATCACCCCCCAAGCTCTCTGCAGCCCTTTGCAATGTCCCTGAAAGCCTATCACTAATTCTTGTCCTCTTTTGCAGCGCTACAGTCGCCCATAGAGTACCAACGCAAAGAAAGTAGCTCAGCAGTGCTGAGGCCCCAGACCGGTAGGGTCCCTCAGCCCAACAGCAGACCCTATTCTTCTGTTCCAGTAGGGTCTGAGAAGCCTTTGAAGGCTACAAGCCGTAACCCATCTCTCCCACCCCTGAAGATATCTACCTCCAACGGCAGCACAGGGTATGAACACTCACAGCCCGGAGACAAGTATGAACAAAGCAAGGTACCCAGCTCATCTGATAAAACATGATCTCATAACTCATTTCTTATACCATAGACCATCTGCGAAGTTAGCTTTAATTGTCAGCTAACCAGGCCAACAGGAATCTGCAGCAATGGTGTAAAATGTGATTTGGGATTTAAACAGAGACTGCGGAAGTTCTGGTGTCCGGGCAGGTGGCACTTCAGCTGGGAAACGGAGACAGAGCCTGACCCTGGAGCCCTGATCCCGGTGTTTTTCAGGGCATTCTGTTTGCAGACCTGGTGAACTCAATACCCATGCGCTGTCCTGGCAGCAGCAACATTCAGGCTTCTGAAGGGGTTGAATTCAGAACCTGAATTCCTGAAGAGGTCTGCTCTGATGGTATAGAAGAGTTTAGACCTTTTCCCATGTAACAGCTCGCAGGGTGTCAGTTGAAGGTTATAATTTGGGTGCCCGTGCACTGCACACAAACCACCAAAGAGTCAGCAACCATCAGCAGTGCTTGGACCCTGCTGCTGGCTGCGGTTGACCAAAGCCACTTTCCAATCTGACCTATATTTAAGATCACGAGATGTGCGAGTATTCATTCATCTTCTAACATTGAGCCTTTGTTGGTCTTTGCCCCGATTTGGCTCGGCACAGATCGTTCTTCTGTGACACCACTCAAATGAGAACGTGGCTGGGGCACCGTTGCTGGCAGCTGTGAAATTTAATATGAAATAGGAGGCTGGTTTGTATCAGATTACGGCCGCCTTTCAGATCCTAAAAACCCTTGTCTACCCATGTGAACTTGAAGTGTTTTGTGTCTTGTTCCCCAGTGCATTTAATATGAAATAGGAGGCTGGTTTGTATCAGATTACGGCCGCCTTTCAGATCCTAAAAACCCTTTTCTACCCATGTGAACTTGAAGTGCTTTGTGTCTTGTTCCCCGGTACAGTTAGGCTGGAAATGAAGTGGTGGGATTGCTGCTGGAAAAGCCAGGTTCCTCAGCACCACCTGGTCACCGGTTTCTGTTGTGTCCCTTTTCACAGACTGATTTAGGGGGGTGCAATGGAACCTCTTCCATGGTGGTGATTAAAGATTACTATGCACTGAAGGAGGATGAGATCTGTGTGAATCAAGGAGAGGTGGTGCAGATCCTTGCTATCAACCAGCAGAACATGTTCCTGGTGTACCAGCCTGCAAACGACCACTCTCCGGCCGCTGAAGGATGGATCCCCGGCAATATCTTGGCTCCCCTCACTAAATCCACCACAGATAATAGCGACGGAAGCATCAAGTAAGTGCCATGTTGGCTTCGCTGGGAGCACTATGTGGATTTTTTGAGGAAAAAAATAAATGAATAAAAATAAACAAACCCAAATGGTAGGGAATTCCTGCTGATTTTTATCTACAGTGCCATTGGAACAAGATGAGTTGTCAATCCTCAGCGTCGGGCAGCCGTGGTGGATAGCTTGGGTTTTCTTATTTTCGTTTTGTGGGGGGTTTGTTTCTATTTTGGAGAGAAATAAAAACATAAATGGTTAAAGATATGTTTTACGTTATACCATTTTACACCAACATGGACCTGCTTGGACTGGACTTATATTTATGTTGTATTAAGTTACTAATCTATATATTGGTTATAACAGCTTCTAGCAAAAAAAAAAAAAAAAAAAAAACTACCAAAAAATCCAGGCCCCGTGTTGGACTGAGGTTCGCTTCTCAAGGAGGAGAGATTTTGTTGTCTATGGCAATTTCCTTGTACAGCCTGTATCTTTTTTTTTTTTTAATTTTATTTTGTTTTGGTTTGGGTTTTTTTTTCTGTTTGCAGTAACTTTTGTAATATATTTTTTTGGTTTGCAAGACCCCCATCCAAGTACATTCCTGTATAAAGTATTTTGCACTATTTAAAAAAAAAAGAAAAGAAACAAACTCATATTGATGAAGTCAGGTTGTGCAATATAATGGATAGTCGCAATGTTCATCATTGTACCTGTAATGTAACTAATTTTAAATGTACTATTTTAAATATGTAAAATAAATTTTCACCATGAGCATGTTTTAAAGAGGTAAAAGAACTAGTTTGACCCTTTTTTGGTTTTGTTTTGGTTTTTTTTTGTTTATAACATTTTGTTGCTTATTTAACAAATGTGTGGATATATATTTTTCTTTTCTGATTTTTAGAAATTTGTCAGTCTGAAATGACTAATGCAAGAAAGTGGTTTTTTGGTATTAAATACAGAAGGTACAACCCTCTTTTCAGTAATACCTGTTGATTTCTTTTAACATCTAAAATGACTAGATGGTAATGCATGATGTATGCTACAAGCTGTGTTACCTCACACGAGTACCTCGAGGCGCAGAACTGAACACGAGGAAAGATTTTGTGACAGATTCACTAAAAATAATAATTCGATCTCTGCTGCAGTTTCAGCTAAGAGAAATGATGGCTTTACCTGTCAGTCAGTAGTGAATGCTACTATGAATTGCATGTTAAGCCGAAGGAATGGCTTAGCACGTCTCTTGCACACCCACCACGGCCGTTCCCGGGTTCCTCTCTAACCACGATACACAACCACTTGCCCTTAACGTTCATCCACGGCACCAGGCTCCTGGTGAAGACTCTGATTTCACGGCAGCTGTACAGTCAAATTCTGCATCAATTTATGCAGTCGGATGAACTGTGGCCAGGAAGGCGTAACAACATTAAAAGACTCTTCTCTCTTTCTCCCCGCAGTGAGATTTAGTCTTAAATCATGTTTTCAGACTCAAACCAACCCTGAAACCAAAAAGTTGTTTGAGTACTAGAAGTCCTATGGTTAAAAAATGACCTGGAGCTAGTGTCATCTTTAGCTTTGTCTAGTCTGCCAGATCATATTGACTAATTAGTATAAGTAACAAAACTGTTTCTTCCGTTGACAAATACTGTACACAAACTATGTGGTCTATCCAGTAGTGTTGGCAACATTCACCAGTAGGTCAGGGAGTCCATCAGCCATGCCCTTGACTCTTACCTCGTATCTTAAAGGAAAACGTAGCAGTCCTGACATGTTGGATAACTTCCCCTGCTCTGCACGTCTAATTTGGACCTTCTCCAGAAACGCCCAAATACCAGGCAGCACTCACTGCCTGGCCAGGACGTGCAGGGTGCTCTGGTGCTCAAAGATCTGTGCCCATACCAGCTGCTGGCCGTGGAGACACTAATCCTGGTTGCAAAAACAGTCGATACGACCTAGTTCAGTCTCGTGTCAGCGGCAGCCAGCTGTTGGGAGGCTATTAGCTTACCTTTTTTATTTATTTTAGTTTGCACTATTGTACAGCTCCCATCAGGTGCTGAAGTAGAACCAAAAAACCTCTTAGGAATGAGGCGCAGTGTTGGTGGGGGAGCGTCGGCTGTGTGGGGCGTCCCTCGAGTCCTACCTCGCTAACATACTGCGTTTTATTGGCATCGCAGGTGATCGTGGGATTACATGCAACTTGCTTTGTAAAATGTGTCAAGGTACTGTAGACATGACATGTGCCAAACATTGGGCTTAAACATGCAAATCGAATTTGCATGACTTAGAGGTGGGCAGATGCTTGGAACCTGGATCCCAGCTCATCACACTGCTGTTTTGAGAGCTTTCTGCTTTGGACAACATACCCCCTTCCCCAGATTTCCCCCAAACCTGTCCACTGTTTAAACCAAATGAAATCCATATTAAAAATGGTTTTGTTTTTTTTTTCTCTTAATTTTTTTTATGTCTGCTTTGATATGCAATTTCTGTTTTCAACATGGCATTGCTCTTACAAAGGGTGACATGGTCTATTATGGTTTTTTTCCAAGAGTAAGGTCACAGGAACAGTTACGAGGGGTGAAAAGTGTTCTGGAAATTGTGCCTGCTGTGATGCTAGCCCAAAACCATGGGCTGACCAGTGCCCTCTCTAACCGGATTGGCAAAATCAAATGGGAAATTCTGGGTCTTGAGGGGCACAGCATTCTAGGAAATTACTTATCTCTTGGAAAGTTTATGATGTAGCTCCTGTTTCTTGAGCTATTCAAGTTCTGAGCAACGTGTAGGGAGCAACACCTTGAAACTCTTAATTATTTTTTTTCTTTGCTCTACTGAGTAATCTGTTAAGACCGTTCTCCTGTATTTACATTTGTTTCACTGCTTTTAACCAACAAGACTGAGGACTGAATTGACCTAATTGACCTTTTAACTGGAACAAAAGTAAAATAAATTTCTATTTGTGGCAATGCAGACAAAAGTCCCAGAAACCAGATGACCAAGTTTTAGTTGCCTGCTTCCATCACGGGCATATTTTTCCTGCTCCATGCATTTAAACAGCGAGTGTGGCGCAACATCTGCTTCGCAGAACCGTTGGGTTTGGGGTTTAACTCCAACTCTCATTGCTCAGATTGAGATAGGCGTGTTGCCGGTGGCTTTCACCTTCTAGGGAATTGCAGTACTCGCAAATGTGGATGCTGGTTCCCCTTTCCAAAATCCTTCCTTCCTGCTATGATTTGCCGTTTGATTGCTGCGTTTTTTGGTACAACAGGAAGTCATGTTCATGGCATACCCTGCGCATGAGAAAGCGGGCGGAAAAGGAGAGCAGTGGCAAAAATGAAGCCAATGGGCCACGTAAATCCAAGGATATTCTGGGGAACAAAGTCTCTGTTAAAGTGAGTAAGGCCATCTGAAAGCTGTGTGCTGCTCTCCTGCTTCCCATCCTTTTCACCCCCTAGAGCATCCTCTCCTGAGAGAGGGAGGGGGCGGCGATTTTGGGTTTGTTTTCTGTGGTTTTTTTCTTGTTTTTTTTCTACTTTAGTTATCTTTTTTTCTTTTTTTTTTTTTTTTTTTTTTTTTTTTTTTTTCTTTTTTTTTTTTTTTTTTTTTTTTTTTTTTTTTTTTTTTTTTGTAGTATCCATTTTAGCAGGATTTTTGCATGCAAGATAAAATGCAGCCTTTGTTTTTCGTTTTCTTTTTCCTGGCATCCCACATGCAAGTAAGTAATCTTTAAAAAGAACTCCAACTCCACAGGTCATTAGATAACTGTTCTTAAAATTGGGAGAGTAGTGATTTCCTGACCTCTGAGTGAGCCCAATCTGCAGCTCCATCAGAGCAGCTGCAGCCATGAGAAAACCATTGGGTGAAGCAACGGCCTTACTGAAGCTGATGAGTTTTCTTTAGGCCAATATTTCACCACATCTTAAGATAAGGGGTTCTCAACCTTGAGACGCTTAAGATTTTTGGTCTGGGGAGATGGTCTCCGTGACCTTTTTCTTTCCACCTGATCAGACAGGGAGGAGATGCTGACTCAGTCTTGCCAGGAGAGGGTCTCCTGTGTGTCTGTGTGTGTGTGTCTGTGCGTCTGTGTCTGTCTCTCTCTCTCTGAGATCTCCCGGTATGGAAAAGGTTGAGAACTGTGGGGTTAAGCTCCATCTTCTGCTCTGGGTGCCCGACTACTGTGCTCCAGTTTGGAGGATCCACCCCTATAAACCGACCATGAGGCCTGCTCAGGACTAATCTGGGGCTTTCCCTCCCGACAGAGGCAAGCAAACACTTGGTGGGATTTTGACACAACCAAAGCCCAGGAAAGCACTTGAGCATGTCCTTTGGATCCACCCCACTGCGGGAAGAGCCCGTGATTAAGTGTTTTCCTTTGCAGAGGCTTTCAGTCTTGTAAGCCTCCTGCAACAGCCATGGCATGTGCGAAGGGAGGGACCCTGCCACTGCCCCCCCCTGCACAGCCACCCCGCCATCAGCCGGGGAAGGACTGAGCCTGGGGCAAGTGGTTGCTCCAGCATGGTGGCCACAGTTCTTCCTCCTGCCGCTTCCTCGCTGTTTTTATTACCTGACCGACTTTGCGGAATCACTGCCTCTTTGCCAAAAGCATGTCTTTGCCTTTCCTTCCCCTGTTTTGTTGTTGGTTTGGGTTTTGTTTGGTTTTTTAGAGCATTTTCTGTACTGTTACCCATTTCCATGCTGCTCACAACCCCTGTGCTGCTCTGCCCTGTCTAACCAATCTCTCTTCTAATCTCTTGTTCTCTTTCTTCCTCTTCATGCTGCCAAAACAAGGAGACAAACAGCTCAGAGGAATCAGAGTGTGATGACCTTGACCCCAATACTAGCATGGAGGTAGAGACAATCATCCTTGTGATTTTGCTTTTATTTTTCTTTCCAAGAACTTGTGCCCGTTTTGAAATGTCTTTGCTGAAAGGGGAGCTGATGGGTCCATATGGCTCCTGGACGTATGTGCCAATTAAGTGTGAGTCGCACAAAGCACCAATTCTGGTTTTGCCAAGAGGTGAACTGGAGTTGGGGCTGCCTTTGTGATGGGAGCAGTGGAGGATGCTGAGGGACAAGCTCCTGTGGAGCTGGAGGTTCACATAGCCACCAGCAGCCACTCTTTCCCACCTAGGACCTCATTCAGCAAAAGGACAATGCATGCATGTCAACTGCCCATTAATGTGGCAGCTTTCTGTGTTAAAAACACCCCTTATCTTGACAATAGATGCTGAGCTGTTGTTCAGGCTGGTGTTATATAAATCACTGGAGCAAATGTTGCTGTAGCACAACTAGTGCTTTAAATTATCTAGGAGATCAGAAGAGACACCCTTTCTTTTTTCACCTAGCCCAGTGGGAAATTGTATTTCTTTAAAGGTACTGAAGGAGAATGGTAAAACTGGTTGGGTGAAGGTACCCGTATCACAGACAAGGCTGATGCAAATAGATGGACCCAAATTATGATACATTACACTATTTTTCCAGTGTGAAGCCACCAATCCTGGTGGAGTGACTGGGACATGGCTTGTTGAGAGAGCCTGAAGGAACTTAAAATCCTAAGAGTTAAATACCAGCTTCTCCTCAATTAATATCTTGCAGGACCCATTTTTTTTCTGCGTATAGTGACCAGAGCAAGCATTTGTATACATTGTACCAAGGCTGAAAGAGCTTCCTATTGAAACAGGCAAGGACAAGGTTCAGAGAGAAATAAGTTGTTTTGCAGAGATGACAAGGCAGGTCACTGGAGAACAGGGAGATCTGTGTGACCTAGGAGCTCCCCAGGATGCTGTTGGCCAGGCTGTGCTCTAAACAGCCCTCAAAAAAAACCTGATCTTACTCCTGGAGGGAGAAAAAAAATAAAAGAGGGAGAAGCATATTGAGCTGCACCACCTCAGCATCTAACCTGAGGCTCTCTTTTATTTTAATTGTGTTGGCGCAAATAAACACATCTTCAAGAAGGGGAATGTACTGAAGGAAAGCTTTTGACCCAGCCGGCAGCGCAAATAAACACATCTTCAAGAAGGGGAAGTTTACTAAAGGAAAGCTTTTGACCCAGCCAATGTCCTGGAGATTGAATGAATGGTTCTTACTGCTAAAGTCACATTATTCTCAGGAGTGTGTTTGCATTTTCAAAGAGCATTTTGCCAATCACAGGTAACAACTGGATGTATTTGTTACAGGGCAAATTAGAAGGTTATTGCACATAAGTCTGTGCAAGCTTTAGATCACTGGGAATTGACCTGTGGAGTAAAACGTCGCTGAGATACAGGTGTAATGTGAGAGCTGGGTGAGAATCACCGTTCTTCTTGCAGAGGATTTCTGTCTTTTGACTTTGCTCAATAGGAAGAAAAATAGATGTTTTAAGATAAAACGTCGCTGAGATACAGGTGTAATGTGCAGAGCTGGGTGAGAATCACCGTTCCTTTTGCAGAGGATTTCTATCTTTAGACTTTGCTCAATAGGAGGAAAAACAGTTGTTTTGTCAGTGGAAGGTATCTGAGTCCATACACTCTCAGCATTTCTAGTCATCTCTGGCATGCTCCATATGGGTCTTTTTGTTTGATTTGGGTTTTTTACCATGGTACAGTCTACTTTTCTTGCCTGCTCCTCAATTCAGGAGGTAAGACCCTTTCTATTTAAATCAAAAGACACTAATTTGGAAGTCTTAGCTATGGTGTGGATCTCCTATTAGAGGAGTCACTGTGTGCCTGATGTATGACTTGATTTACGCTCAGAAACCCCGTCCTGCATCTCCCAAGTCACTTACTGGAGATGCCAGCATCACTGCACCGCACTGCAGAACCCAGGAGCCTCAATGTTCCTCGTGGCTTGGAAAGCTCAAGTCTGCTTCTGAGCAAAGCTCTTTGGGGCTGAGCAAATGTTTACAATGGCAAAGGGGCAGAAAATAAGAGTGCAGGTGTGCTTGTGATTTACTATGGCCACACTGCCCTGCAAGGAGCACCATGGCCCTTCCTTTCTGCTGGTTTCAGTACATCTACAGCCTGGAGTTGAGCGTGGTCGGCTCGTTGGTCCAGCTAAGAAGTATTGGGGGGAGGGAGAGCTGATACACAGCATAAACTAAAGAAAATCATCCAGAGGGAGCAGGACAAGGGCGGGCTCATAAAATGCTCATGAAGTCCTAGAAGCAGCCATGAGGAAGACTAGTTCTGTAAAGGTCTGGGATATTCACTACTGGAAGCCACAGTTGTTCTCCCTTTCCCTTCATTATGAGTGTTTTGATGTTCCTTTTCAAATATAATATGAGAAATTAACTGCATCAAGGCCTTGAAAGCTAAAGTCTTTTCTCATTAAAACAGAATGAAGACAAGCTACTTCTACCACCAGAGCCTGGTTGAGGACTCTATCGGGTCTTTTAGGCTTTGTGTCCTAGGCTGAAATAATTGCTAAACAGCTGTGCTACCCCTCCACCCAACCTGTCTGTGTGGTGAAAATCAGCATTTCACCTGGTTTTCCTTTCTCTACTCCACACAGTACATCCCACCAGAGCCACTCACAAGCTCCCAAGTAAGCCAGGGACAGCAGGACAGGCCACTCAAGAAGGGGAAAGACCTTATCTTCACCCAGAGCTCAGCTTATGATGGATTTTATAGACCCTGGGAGTGCTGGTAGGAGGGCTGTGTCCTGGCCATCAACATTTAGTTGCATGAGGCCCCACCTGTGTCATTAAGGCAGAGTCGTCTGTAGCTGTAATTAGAGCCAGTTAATAACAGGGCAAGTCACCTGGTTTCTCTTATAAGACTGTCACCCCTGACTTCCCTCTTCCTCCCATCGTGCATGAGAACACGCACCCAGTGCTGGAATAGAGAGAAGTCTCTAAATGTAAAGCAGACATAATAATTACTTGGAATTATTAATTACTTGGAATAATTAATTACTTGGGAATTTTGGTGTACTTTACCTCCAGCCTACTCACTGCACAAGAAGTCGGTAAGCCGGTTGTTGTATCCATGCAGCCCCACAGCTGCTGTGGTCTTTCAGCTCTAGCTTTGCTTGCTGTTTATAGATACCATGTATCTGTTCAGTAGATTCCAGATTTCTGAAGCACTTTGCCTTTGTTTCAAGGGGAAACACGGGCAGGAGGAGATAAGGAGAACATGTATAGTGAGAGTGGGAAACTGAAGTTCTGGGTGGCTGTTTTAAAGAGCTAAAATGCCTTTACTGTGTTTTTGCCCACACAGGAGCAGGCTGGCCCTGGAGAACTTTCCATTTGTTGTAACTTTGACTGGAAATATTTCCTCTTGGTGGCTGTTTATTTTTTCTTTGTTTATTAATACATAATGAAAGTGCATAAGGATGGAAATGAAATTTGGCATTTTTTCCTCTAGTTTTCCGCTTTGTGTTGTTGTTTCATGAAACAGAAGGTGCAGACCTGGCATGTGAGCTTGGAGGCAGGTGCTTTGGGAGCCTGTGTAGCCATGTGAGCCGTAGGAGTAACCTATATTTAAGAAAGATTGGAGACTCCCTTCCCACACGCTTGTAGTTAATTGCACAGGGACAGGCAACTCCACTTCTGGGAAGGTGTATGCCCTTGTGAATCAGTAAATATCATCCACACCCAAGTCTGGGGTCCTGGACAATGACACAACTAATTGTCCTCCAATTCTGTGTCGTAACATCTCATGGGGTTTCGATACTGCTGACGGGGTCATAAGTCAACTGTGCAGATCCCATTGGGCTACCTCTCTTGTCTGAGTGAATGTCCTTCCAGCAGTCAGAAGACCTGACTTAGCTAAACCTTGCTCAGTTCAGCAGCAGCTCTTCCAGGCTTTGGGGTGGACCTCACATGTAGGGATCTGACGCGGCTCCAGACATCTTGGTTGGCACAGCGTGACTCCAACTGCAGTGTGTTACAAGTAATCCTGACTAACACACAACTGTCACCACGTGTCTAGTGTGTGTTCCACTTTCTTAGCTGTGCACAGGAGAGATGAAGTCCAGGCCCACCCCAAGTCAGTGGAAGTGCCATCATTAGATTAGTGAGCTGGGCTGTGGCCAAAATACTTCAGTTGGGCTTCATCATCTATTTTTTTTCAGTTATGACATTTTAGCATGTTAAGAACTACTCAGAGACACTTAGAGCAAGATAAGCACTAGGAAACATCCTGTAGGGAAGAATATTGTGTTAGCACCCCCACGGTCCAAGTCGTTGAATAAGTAATGGTTTGGTGGATACAGCATTGGCTCCAAGTCAACACTCAGCTCAGGCCAAGAATTCCCAAGTGCTTTTGGTGAATTCCTTCACCCCCTGCCTTAAGTCGTCCTTTTCTAGAGCAGACAAGAATTCCCAAGTGCTTTTGGTGAATTCCGTCACCCCCGCCTTGAGTTGTCCTTCTCTAGAGCAGGTCTAACATACTCTTTAGGTGAGATATCCTACAATACTGGTAAGAAAGCCTTTCCTGGCCTGTTGCCACAGTATAAATGAGTACAGTCCTGAGAACCTCCCGTGTTTCCCTGGGGTGGTGTCCAGGGGTGACACCGCTGTCCTGCTGCCTGGAGTGGGCAGGGATTGCTGAGACTGACCAGGAAGGTGGCTCATCAGGTATGACATAGCCTGAGCTAGCAGCACAGGAGCAGTGGTTTAGCTTTTGGAAGAGGAAGAAGTGACCTACTTCATCTGCAGGGCGCGGGTAGAATGCTACAATGTGGTGCCTGGAGTACCAGGGACATCCCACAGCTATGGCTGTTGAAGGGCACCAGCCATTAGGGCCTCACAGCAAGAGCACAACAAGGACAAGAGGACTTCTGCTTTGCACAGATTCATGTACAACAGTCAGCACCTCTTGTGGCTTCTCCATCCGTCTCAAAGGTAGCTGAGACCTCCATGTGGGATGCCAGAAGACATCCCCCATCCCCACCAAAAGGCTGATGCAATGGGAGATTAATCAGATACCATTCTCCCATTTTAAATGATATTTTCCCTTTGGTAGCATCTATCCAGGATCCTTATTTTTGCCCTTTATCAGGAAATTTTTCCTGTTAATATTTCTTTTTTGGGGGAGCAGAGGCTGGTGACATTGTGAGCTTGTCCTCCCGAAAGTCTCCAAGTAGAAGTTGACTTAGAGATGGATCTTTTCCTACAAATTAGAATTGGCTTAATTCCTCTGTAGGTCATTGCATTCTTTTCTGAGACTCGGTATTTTTTTAAAATTATTTTTTTTGAGTGAGGGAGCAAGGAGCACGCTGCTGACTCTGCTGCCAACATGTGCAAATGCGTCAGTATTTTATTTTAACTGGGTGATCAACAGGCGAGATGGAGTGTTTACAAAATGCTGAGCTGCTTGTGTTGGAGTAAACATGCCCTCTGCTGTTTAGATAAAGCGTGGGTCCTGTTACAGAGGGCTGGGTTTGCAGCCTAGCCCTGTGCTTCCAGAGGGAAAAAATATTCTCACTCCTGTTTTTGATGAACTCCCTTAAAATGGGACTGAAATGTGGCATTGGAAAAATATGGGTGTCCACTGGGCCCTTGTGTGCATCGCGTGTGGCTGGGCTGGGCTCAGGCCTCCTCCAGGGAAGTGAGTTGGGGCATGGTGATGGAGAGGGAAACCCTGGCCAAGGCGAGAGCCAGAAGGCATGCAGAGCATCTCGGGGCTGGCCGTTGGCTCTGCAGGACAGTTTCCCTCTCCCCGGCAGGCACAGCGTGTGTGCAAATGGAAGAGAAGCTCTTGCTAAGAATTAGGGCGGTCGGAGTCACTTTGCAGGTGGACTTTGCTGCTACTGCTGCAGATGCCTTTCTGTCTTTGCCTTTCTATCTTTGTAACACGAGCTTAAAGAACCAGGAGAAATGCGGCCCAAAATGTACTGCAAAATAATGAGTTGCTGGATGCAGCATTTATGCTGCTTTTCTAAAGCCTGGCTGTTACACTAAGTCCCTTACATCTGGATCACTTGGATCCCTGCAGGTCCCCAAAAGCGTTCAAGTACGTGCCTTGTGTGTCTGCCTGGGTTTGATCCCTGAAATAGCAGAGGCTGGAGAAGGGAGAAGCAAGGTCTATTTCTGTCTTTTTTATTGAATAACCCTGACCTGTCCTCTCATTTCTTTATCTTTATCTCATCCTCCTCCCTCCGGCTCCCTGCCAGCCTTAGACCCCACATCACTCAAGCAGAGGCCGTTTCATGGGCTGCCTTTGTCACCTGGTGCGGGGTTCCCATTTTTAGCTGTCATTGTATCAGCAACAGAAACTCTCCTGGCCATGGAGGTAGCGTTATGAGTTTTCACCCACCCTGGACCAGGCTACAGGTATTTCATCCAGTGGCAAAAAAAAAATATCTATCTCATTTCAACTAAATTTATATTCCTAGAAGGAAGAGCCAGTTGTGTCTCTTACCTGAGGACTGAATGCATTACAGAATCACAGAATGACAGGGGTTGGAAGGGACCTCTGGAGATCATCTAGTCCAACCCCCCTGCCAGAACAGGTCCACCTAGAGCAGGTTGCACAGGATGGCATCCAGGTGGGTTTTGAATGTCGCCAGAGACAGACACTCTACCACTCCTCTGGGTGGCCTATTCCAGTGCTCTGCCACCCTCAAAGTAACAAAGTTCCTCCTCATGTTTAGATGGAACTTCCTATGTTCAAGTTTGTGCCCCTTACCCCTTGTCCTGTCACTGGGCACCACTGAAAAAAGGCTGGCCCCATTCTCTTGACACCCACCCTCTAAGTATTTATAGGTGTTGATCACATCCTTCTTCAAACCGCTGCGGAGTTAGTGGGGTTTCAGGGCTGAGCCTCACATTGCTTTTCAGAGAGAAGAAAAGTAAAACTCCACAAAAGCCACCCAACCAGCTGTGCCTTTTTTTCCACCTGGTAATCTCAAAGCAGTACAGAGCGTTCCCTGAGGAAGTGATGCACAGAAGCCGGGGGTCCTGCATCATCACCCCCACAAACACCACCGCTGCCCTTCAGGTTGTGTGGGAGCTCCCTAGGGTGAGCAAGGGCTTTAAAAATAGGGAAAACAAGCTGGAAAGGGTGATCTTTCACCTCCCCTGCCCATAATCCCCATTTCGGCACACAGCACCTCACCTTGCTCACCAGCAGCCTGCCCCGGGCCCCTCGCTGGCAGGGGTTTCTGCTCTACAGAGCAATGCAGCTTAGCTTTCATCTCCCTGAAGAAGCCCTGGAAAGAGAAGAGGGAAGAGTTACTTGCGTGGATTTTGACAGCTTTTCCAGCTTTTTGCACACACCATTATTTTTAAGAGGCTCTGGGAGGTGCTTGGCGAGTCCATCCACAAGGGAAACCAGCCCCAGAAGAAGACTGTGCTGACAAGCAGAATGTGCTCTCTTGTCCTCCAAGGGCAGCGGGGCCATGCTCTGGAGCCCTCCTCTCCCCCCACGGGGATTAAAAGCCTATTTGGCAAATGAAGAAATCATCTCCAAAGGTCTTGTGCTCGATCTAGAAGGACTCTGTGGGGTCTGTTGTCTCCTGCCATCCACCCATAGCCCAGGAACCCAGCTGGCCTGCAGAGAGAGGCAGCAAACCCTGGGGCCTGGGAGCGGATCCCTGAGCCAGCCGAGCTGCCTTCTGGCCATAGATCTGGCCCTGAACCTTTGCTTTCCTATTCCTACCCTTCTCACCCCATCATTTGACCCCCACCTCCTTCAAAGCAGACCAAATCCCCTTCCCTAATTAAAAGTCATCTATTAAATCATTTTGGTAGCACTTAAGCATTCTCTTGCAAGCAGGCTTTTATTTTTGTCTAAGCTTACAGCAGGCACGAGCTGTGATGTGGCTGTGGGGGTGTTGTTAGGTAACATTTTATTAATTAACAGATGAAGTTTTAGCCAAGGAAATGTAAATTTTACTCGTAGACACTTGCAATATTACCTAGCAGCGGTAATTTTCTTTCTGATATTCCCCTGGTGAGGCAAGGGAAAAAAACATTGGTAAGGCAATTATTATAAATGATTGTGCCTTGGAAGTCATTAGAAATGTAGCATTATTTATTTATAGATAGATCCATTACGTTCATCATTGTAGATGCATCTTCTAATGAATCCTTTGGAGTTATAAAATTAATATAAAGTGTTAAGAGCGTTTCTTTCTCCTGATGTCTAATCCTGCAAGGATGGAAATCAGTGAATAATAAGGGATTTAGTGCATGCTGCAGGGAAGGAAGGGGAGAGCTTGGGAAGATAGATGTGAATTCCACTTATGCCAAAAGCTACAAAAATGAAGATGTATGTGCAGATGAGCTGATGCCTGGGGTTACTCAGCTGGTAAGTGGATGGTCTCACTGAGGGGAAAGTAGCAAGCAATGGTTATCCATTTGTTCTTCCATTGCTGTGTTGTGTGAGTGATACAGCTCCATTTTGAACATCCATCTCTCCTTTTCCACATGCACAGGTGGGAGAGATGTTTTTCTTCATCCAGTGCCCTCTTGTGCCCTGATTTCATCCCACAGGATCCATGGGGTGTGCGTGGTCTGGGTCCTGCACTCTGCAGAGCAGACATCGCTGCCTCTGAGCCCCTCACCCTCTTGGAGCTCCTGGAGTGGCAGGCCAGAGGTCCGTGTCCTGGTGTTGGTGCCCAGCTGCACCTTTCAGAGGGGACTTTGTGCTTCCCAAGCAAAACCGGGGCCAGGAGGTGCAGCTAGAAGGAGGAAGGCTGGCTGGCTCCCTCACCCACTCAGGCTGTTGCCTGCTGAGCCGAGCCATTCCATTGCAGGGGTGGCACGATCTTCTCCCCCTTCCCCACCACAGAGCTGCTTCCCAACATAGATTTTTAAAAAAAAAAGACAAAGCCCTAGATATAGTAATAGTGTTCAAAGTTTCCTCTCCGGGATGTAGGCAGAGGTTGGCTCCTTCCACAATGCTGAGAATGAAATGTTTGGAAAAAAAAAAATGAACCTTTGCAAGTGGCAAGACCACATTCTGCCTGGTTCATTTGAACTTTCTGGTGGTGACAGAGGAAAGCAGACCCTGAGGTCTCAGTGCTGGTTTTTTTTTTTTTTTTTTTTTTTTTTTTTTTTTTTTTTGTAGTATCCATTTTAGCAGGATTTTTGCATGCAAGATAAAATGCAGCCTTTGTTTTTCGTTTTCTTTTTCCTGGCATCCCACATGCAAGTAAGTAATCTTTAAAAAGAACTCCAACTCCACAGGTCATTAGATAACTGTTCTTAAAATTGGGAGAGTAGTGATTTCCTGACCTCTGAGTGAGCCCAATCTGCAGCTCCATCAGAGCAGCTGCAGCCATGAGAAAACCATTGGGTGAAGCAACGGCCTTACTGAAGCTGATGAGTTTTCTTTAGGCCAATATTTCACCACATCTTAAGATAAGGGGTTCTCAACCTTGAGACGCTTAAGATTTTTGGTCTGGGGAGATGGTCTCCGTGACCTTTTTCTTTCCACCTGATCAGACAGGGAGGAGATGCTGACTCAGTCTTGCCAGGAGAGGGTCTCCTGTGTGTCTGTGTGTGTGTGTCTGTGCGTCTGTGTCTGTCTCTCTCTCTCTGAGATCTCCCGGTATGGAAAAGGTTGAGAACTGTGGGGTTAAGCTCCATCTTCTGCTCTGGGTGCCCGACTACTGTGCTCCAGTTTGGAGGATCCACCCCTATAAACCGACCATGAGGCCTGCTCAGGACTAATCTGGGGCTTTCCCTCCCGACAGAGGCAAGCAAACACTTGGTGGGATTTTGACACAACCAAAGCCCAGGAAAGCACTTGAGCATGTCCTTTGGATCCACCCCACTGCGGGAAGAGCCCGTGATTAAGTGTTTTCCTTTGCAGAGGCTTTCAGTCTTGTAAGCCTCCTGCAACAGCCATGGCATGTGCGAAGGGAGGGACCCTGCCACTGCCCCCCCCTGCACAGCCACCCCGCCATCAGCCGGGGAAGGACTGAGCCTGGGGCAAGTGGTTGCTCCAGCATGGTGGCCACAGTTCTTCCTCCTGCCGCTTCCTCGCTGTTTTTATTACCTGACCGACTTTGCGGAATCACTGCCTCTTTGCCAAAAGCATGTCTTTGCCTTTCCTTCCCCTGTTTTGTTGTTGGTTTGGGTTTTGTTTGGTTTTTTAGAGCATTTTCTGTACTGTTACCCATTTCCATGCTGCTCACAACCCCTGTGCTGCTCTGCCCTGTCTAACCAATCTCTCTTCTAATCTCTTGTTCTCTTTCTTCCTCTTCATGCTGCCAAAACAAGGAGACAAACAGCTCAGAGGAATCAGAGTGTGATGACCTTGACCCCAATACTAGCATGGAGGTAGAGACAATCATCCTTGTGATTTTGCTTTTATTTTTCTTTCCAAGAACTTGTGCCCGTTTTGAAATGTCTTTGCTGAAAGGGGAGCTGATGGGTCCATATGGCTCCTGGACGTATGTGCCAATTAAGTGTGAGTCGCACAAAGCACCAATTCTGGTTTTGCCAAGAGGTGAACTGGAGTTGGGGCTGCCTTTGTGATGGGAGCAGTGGAGGATGCTGAGGGACAAGCTCCTGTGGAGCTGGAGGTTCACATAGCCACCAGCAGCCACTCTTTCCCACCTAGGACCTCATTCAGCAAAAGGACAATGCATGCATGTCAACTGCCCATTAATGTGGCAGCTTTCTGTGTTAAAAACACCCCTTATCTTGACAATAGATGCTGAGCTGTTGTTCAGGCTGGTGTTATATAAATCACTGGAGCAAATGTTGCTGTAGCACAACTAGTGCTTTAAATTATCTAGGAGATCAGAAGAGACACCCTTTCTTTTTTCACCTAGCCCAGTGGGAAATTGTATTTCTTTAAAGGTACTGAAGGAGAATGGTAAAACTGGTTGGGTGAAGGTACCCGTATCACAGACAAGGCTGATGCAAATAGATGGACCCAAATTATGATACATTACACTATTTTTCCAGTGTGAAGCCACCAATCCTGGTGGAGTGACTGGGACATGGCTTGTTGAGAGAGCCTGAAGGAACTTAAAATCCTAAGAGTTAAATACCAGCTTCTCCTCAATTAATATCTTGCAGGACCCATTTTTTTTCTGCGTATAGTGACCAGAGCAAGCATTTGTATACATTGTACCAAGGCTGAAAGAGCTTCCTATTGAAACAGGCAAGGACAAGGTTCAGAGAGAAATAAGTTGTTTTGCAGAGATGACAAGGCAGGTCACTGGAGAACAGGGAGATCTGTGTGACCTAGGAGCTCCCCAGGATGCTGTCAGCCAGGCTGTGCTCTAAACAGCCCTCAAAAAAAAGCTGATCTTACTCCTGGAGGGAAAAAAAAAAAAAAGAGGGAGAAGCGTATCGAGCTGCACCACCTCAGCATCTAACCTGAGGCTCTCTTTTATTTTAATTGTGTTGGCGCAAATAAACACATCTTCAAGAAGGGGAATGTACTGAAGGAAAGCTTTTGACCCAGCCGGCATCCTGGAGATTGAATGAATGGTTCTTACTGCTAAAGTCGCATTATTCTCAGGAGCGTGTTTGCATTTTCAAAGAGCATTTTGCCAATCACAGGTAACAACTGGATGTATTTGGTACAGGGCAAATTAGAAGGTTATTGCACATAAGTCTGTGCAAGCTTTAGATCACTGGGAATTGCCCTGTGGAGTAAAACGTCGCTGAGATACAGGTGTAATGTGCAGAGCTGGGTGAGAATCACCGTTCCTTTTGCAGAGGATTTCTATCTTTAGACTTTGCTCAATAGGAGGAAAAACAGTTGTTTTGTCAGTGGAAGGTATCTGAGTCCATACACTCTCGGCATGTCTAGTCATCTCTGGCATGCTCCATATGGGTCTTTTTGTTTGATTTGGGTTTTTTACCATGGTACAGTCTACTTTTCTTGCCTGCTCCTCAATTCAGGAGGTAAGACCCTTTCTATTTAAATCAAAAGACACTAATTTGGAAGTCTTAGCTATGGTGTGGATCTCCTATTAGAGGAGTCACTGTGTGCCTGGTGTGTGACTTGATTTATGCTCAGAAACCCCGTCCTGCATCTCCCAAGTCACTTACTGGAGATGCCAGCATCACTGCACCGCACTGCAGAACCCAGGAGCCTCAATGTTCCTCGTGGCTTGGAAAGCTCAAGTCTGCTTCTGAGCAAAGCTCTTTGGGGCTGAGCAAATGTTTACAATGGCAAAGGGGCAGAAAATAAGAGTGCAGGTGTGCTTGTGATTTACTATGGCCACACTGCCCTGCAAGGAGCACCATGGCCCTTGCTTTCTGCTGGTTTCAGTACATCTACAGCCTGGAGTTGAGCGTGGTCGGCTCGTTGGTCCAGCTAAGAAGTATTGGGGGGAGGGAGAGCTGATACACAGCATAAACTAAAGAAAATCATCCAGAGGGAGCAGGACAAGGGCGGGCTCATAAAATGCTCATGAAGTCCTAGAAGCAGCCATGAGGAAGACTAGTTCTGTAAAGGTCTGGGATATTCACTACTGGAAGCCACAGTTGTTCTCCCTTTCCCTTCATTATGAGTGTTTTGATGTTCCTTTTCAAATATAATATGAGAAATTAACTGCATCAAGGCCTTGAAAGCTAAAGTCTTTTCTCATTAAAACAGAATGAAGACAAGCTACTTCTACCACCAGAGCCTGGTTGAGGACTCTATCGGGTCTTTTAGGCTTTGTGTCCTAGGCTGAAATAATTGCTAAACAGCTGTGCTACCCCTCCACCCAACCTGTCTGTGTGGTGAAAATCAGCATTTCACCTGGTTTTCCTTTCTCTACTCCACACAGTACATCCCACCAGAGCCACTCACAAGCTCCCAAGTAAGCCAGGGACAGCAGGACAGGCCACTCAAGAAGGGGAAAGACCTTATCTTCACCCAGAGCTCAGCTTATGATGGATTTTATAGACCCTGGGAGTGCTGGTAGGAGGGCTGTGTCCTGGCCATCAACATTTAGTTGCATGAGGCCCCACCTGTGTCATTAAGGCAGAGTCGTCTGTAGCTGTAATTAGAGCCAGTTAATAACAGGGCAAGTCACCTGGTTTCTCTTATAAGACTGTCACCCCTGACTTCCCTCTTCCTCCCATCGTGCATGAGAACACGCACCCAGTGCTGGAATAGAGAGGTCTCTAAATGCAAAGCAGACATAATAATTACTTGGAATTATTAATTACTTGGAATAATTAATTACTTGGGAATTTTGGTGTACTTTACCTCCAGCCTACTCACTGCACAAGAAGTCGGTAAGCCGGTCGTTGTATCCATGCAGCCCCACAGCTACTGTGGTCTTTCAGCTCTAGCTTTGCTTGCTGTTTATAGATACCATGTATCTGTTCTGTAGATTCCAGATTTCTGAAGCACTTTGCCTTTGTTTCAAGGGGAAACACGGGCAGGAGGAGATAAGGAGAACATGTATAGTGAGAGTGGGAAACTGAAGTTCTGGGTGGCTGTTTTAAAGAGCTAAAATGCCTTTACTGTGTTTTTGCCCACACAGGAGCAGGCTGGCCCTGGAGAACTTTCCATTTGTTGTAACTTTGACTGGAAATATTTCCTCTTGGTGGCTGTTTATTTTTTCTTTGTTTATTAATACATAATGAAAGTGCATAAGGATGGAAATGAAATTTGGCATTTTTTCCTCTAGTTTTCCGCTTTGTGTTGTTGTTTCATGAAACAGAAGGTGCAGACCTGGCATGTGAGCTTGGAGGCAGGTGCTTTGGGAGCCTGTGTAGCCATGTGAGCCGTAGGAGTAACCTATATTTAAGAAAGATTGGAGACTCCCTTCCCACACGCTTGTAGTTAATTGCACAGGGACAGGCAACTCCACTTCTGGGAAGGTGTATGCCCTTGTGAATCAGTAAATATCATCCACACCCAAGTCTGGGGTCCTGGACAATGACACAACTAATTGTCCTCCAATTCTCTGTCGTAACATCTCATGGGGTTTCGATACTGCTGACGGGGTCATAAGTCAACTGTGCAGATCCCATTGGGCTACCTCTCTTGTCTGAGTGAATGTCCTTCCAGCAGTCAGAAGACCTGACTTAGCTAAACCTTGCTCAATTCAGCAGCAGCTCTTCCAGGCTTTGGGGTGGACCTCACATGTAGGGATCTGACGCGGCTCCAGACATCTTGGTTGGCACAGCGTGACTCCAACTGCAGTGTGTTACAAGTAATCCTGACTAACACACAACTGTCACCACGTGTCTAGTGTGTGTTCCACTTTCTTAGCTGTGCACAGGAGAGATGAAGTCCAGGCCCACCCCAAGTCAGTGGAAGTGCCATCATTAGATTAGTGAGCTGGGCTGTGGCCAAAATACTTCAGTTGGGCTTCATCATCTATTTTTTTTCAGTTATGACATTTTAGCATGTTAAGAACTACTCAGAGACACTTAGAGCAAGATAAGCACTAGGAAACATCCTGTAGGGAAGAATATTGTGTTAGCACCCCCACGGTCCAAGTCGTTGAATAAGTAATGGTTTGGTGGATACAGCATTGGCTCCAAGTCAACACTCAGCTCAGGCCAAGAATTCCCAAGTGCTTTTGGTGAATTCCGTCACCCCCGCCTTGAGTTGTCCTTCTCTAGAGCAGGTCTAACATACTCTTTAGGTGAGATATCCTACAATACTGGTAAGAAAGCCTTTCCTGGCCTGTTGCCACAGTATAAATGAGTACAGTCCTGAGAACCTCCCGTGTTTCCCTGGGGTGGTGTCCAGGGGTGACACCGCTGTCCTGCTGCCTGGAGTGGGCAGGGATTGCTGAGACTGACCAGGAAGGTGGCTCATCAGGTATGACATAGCCTGAGCTAGCAGCACAGGAGCAGTGGTTTAGCTTTTGGAAGAGGAAGAAGTGACCTACTTCATCTGCAGGGCGCGGGTAGAATGCTACAATGTGGTGCCTGGAGTACCAGGGACATCCCACAGCTATGGCTGTTGAAGGGCACCAGCCATTAGGGCCTCACAGCAAGAGCACAACAAGGACAAGAGGACTTCTGCTTTGCACAGATTCATGTACAACAGTCAGCACCTCTTGTGGCTTCTCCATCCGTCTCAAAGGTAGCTGAGACCTCCATGTGGGATGCCAGAAGACATCCCCCATCCCCACCAAAAGGCTGATGCAATGGGAGATTAATCAGATACCATTCTCCCATTTTAAATGATATTTTCCCTTTGGTAGCATCTATCCAGGATCCTTATTTTTGCCCTTTATCAGGAAATTTTTCCTGTTAATATTTCTTTTTTGGGGGAGCAGAGGCTGGTGACATTGTGAGCTTGTCCTCCCGAAAGTCTCCAAGTAGAAGTTGACTTAGAGATGGCAGGAAATTTTTCCTGTTAATATTTCTTTTTTGGGGGAGCAGAGGCTGGTGACATTGTGAGCTTGTCCTCCCGAAAGTCTCCAAGTAGAAGTTGACTTGACTTAAAAGAATCTTTTCCTACAAATTAGAATTGGCTTAATTCCTCTGTAGGTCATTGCATTTTTTTCTGAGACTCGGTATTTTTTTTAATTATTTTTTTTGAGTGAGGGAGCAAGGAGCACGCTGCTGACTCTGCTGCCAACATGTGCAAATGCGTCAGTATTTTATTTTAACTGGGTGATCAACAGGCGAGATGGAGTGTTTACAAAATGCTGAGCTGCTTGTGTTGGAGTAAACATGCCCTCTGCTGTTTAGATAAAGTGTGGGTCCTGTTACAGAGGGCTGGGTTTGCAGCCTAGCCCTGTGCTTCCAGAGGGAAAAAATATTCTCACTCCTGTTTTTGATGAACTCCCTTAAAATGGGACTGAAATGTGGCATTGGAAAAATCTGGGTGTCCACTGGGCCCTTGTGTGCATCGCGTGTGGCTGGGCTGGGCTCAGGCCTCCTCCAGGGAAGTGAGTTGGGACATGGTGATGGAGAGGGAAACCCTGGCCAAGGCGAGAGCCAGAAGGCATGCAGAGCATCTCGGGGCTGGCCGTTGGCTCTGCAGGACAGTTTCCCTCTCCCCGGCAGGCACAGCGTGTGTGCAAATGGAAGAGAAGCTCTTGCTAAGAATTAGGGCGGTCGGAGTCACTTTGCAGGTGGACTTTGCTGCTACTGCTGCAGATGCCTTTCTGTCTTTGCCTTTCTATCTTTGTAACACGAGCTTAAAGTGCTACTGCTGCAGATGCCTTTCTGTCTTTGTAACACGAGCTTAACAAACCAGGAGAAATGCGGCCCAAAATGTACTGCAAAATAATGAGTTGCTGGATGCAGCATTTATGCTGCTTTTCTAAAGCCTGGCTGTTACACTAAGTC
The DNA here is from genome assembly GCF_001431845.1 of Calidris pugnax. Taxonomy (NCBI): domain Eukaryota; kingdom Metazoa; phylum Chordata; class Aves; order Charadriiformes; family Scolopacidae; genus Calidris; species Calidris pugnax. Next base: position 2,421,568 of record NW_015090770.1, on the reverse strand, counting down.
CCTTACATCTGGATCACTTGGATCCCTGCAGGTCCCCAAAAGCGTTCAAGTACGTGCCTTGTGTGTCTGCCTGGGTTTGATCCCTGAAATAGCAGAGGCTGGAGAAGGGAGAAGCAAGGTCTATTTCTGTCTTTTTTATTGAATAACCCTGACCTGTCCTCTCATTTCTTTATCTTTATCTCATCCTCCTCCCTCCGGCTCCCTGCCAGCCTTAGACCCCACATCACTCAAGCAGAGGCCGTTTCATGGGCTGCCTTTGTCACCTGGTGCGGGGTTCCCATTTTTAGCTGTCATTGTATCAGCAACAGAAACTCTCCTGGCCATGGAGGTAGCGTTATGAGTTTTCACCCACCCTGGACCAGGCTACAGGTATTTCATCCAGTGGCAAAAAAAAAATATCTATCTCATTTCAACTAAATTTATATTCCTAGAAGGAAGAGCCAGTTGTGTCTCTTACCTGAGGACTGAATGCATTACAGAATCACAGAATGACAGGGGTTGGAAGGGACCTCTGGAGATCATCTAGTCCAACCCCCCTGCCAGAACAGGTCCACCTAGAGCAGGTTGCACAGGATGGCATCCAGGTGGGTTTTGAATGTCGCCAGAGACAGACACTCTACCACTCCTCTGGGTGGCCTATTCCAGTGCTCTGCCACCCTCAAAGTAACAAAGTTCCTCCTCATGTTTAGATGGAACTTCCTATGTTCAAGTTTGTGCCCCTTACCCCTTGTCCTGTCACTGCGCACCACTGAAAAAAGGCTGGCCCCATTCTCTTGACACCCACCCTCTAAGTATTTATAGGTGTTGATCACATCCTTCTTCAAACCGCTGCGGAGTTAGTGGGGTTTCAGGGCTGAGCCTCACATTGCTTTTCAGAGAGAAGAAAAGTAAAACTCCACAAAAGCCACCCAACCAGCTGTGCCTTTTTTTCCACCTGGTAATCTCAAAGCAGTACAGAGCGTTCCCTGAGGAAGTGATGCACAGAAGCCGGGGGTCCTGCATCATCACCCCCACAAACACCACCGCTGCCCTTCAGGTTGTGTGGGAGCTCCCTAGGGTGAGCAAGGGCTTTAAAAATAGGGAAAACAAGCTGGAAAGGGTGATCTTTCACCTCCCCTGCCCATAATCCCCATTTCGGCACACAGCACCTCACCTTGCTCACCAGCAGCCTGCCCCGGGCCCCTCGCTGGCAGGGGTTTCTGCTCTACAGAGCAATGCAGCTTAGCTTTCATCTCCCTGAAGAAGCCCTGGAAAGAGAAGAGGGAAGAGTTACTTGCGTGGATTTTGACAGCTTTTCCAGCTTTTTGCACACACCATTATTTTTAAGAGGCTCTGGGAGGTGCTTGGCGAGTCCATCCACAAGGGAAACCAGCCCCAGAAGAAGACTGTGCTGACAAGCAGAATGTGCTCTCTTGTCCTCCAAGGGCAGCGGGGCCATGCTCTGGAGCCCTCCTCTCCCCCCACGGGGATTAAAAGCCTATTTGGCAAATGAAGAAATCATCTCCAAAGGTCTTGTGCTCGATCTAGAAGGACTCTGTGGGGTCTGTTGTCTCCTGCCATCCACCCATAGCCCAGGAACCCAGCTGGCCTGCAGAGAGAGGCAGCAAACCCTGGGGCCTGGGAGCGGATCCCTGAGCCAGCCGAGCTGCCTTCTGGCCATAGATCTGGCCCTGAACCTTTGCTTTCCTATTCCTACCCTTCTCACCCCATCATTTGACCCCCACCTCCTTCAAAACAGACCAAATCCCCTTCCCTAATTAAAAGTCATCTATTAAATCATTTTGGTAGCACTTAAGCATTCTCTTGCAAGCAGGCTTTTATTTTTGTCTAAGCTTACAGCAGGCACGAGCTGTGATGTGGCTGTGGGGGTGTTGTTAGGTAACATTTTATTAATTAACAGATGAAGTTTTAGCCAAGGAAATGTAAATTTTACTCGTAGACACTTGCAATATTACCTAGCAGCGGTAATTTTCTTTCTGATATTCCCCTGGTGAGGCAAGGGAAAAAAACATTGGTAAGGCAATTATTATAAATGATTGTGCCTTGGAAGTCATTAGAAATGTAGCATTATTTATTTATAGATAGATCCATTACGTTCATCATTGTAGATGCATCTTCTAATGAATCCTTTGGAGTTATAAAATTAATATAAAGTGTTAAGAGCGTTTCTTTCTCCTGATGTCTAATCCTGCAAGGATGGAAATCAGTGAATAATAAGGGATTTAGTGCATGCTGCAGGGAAGGAAGGGGAGAGCTTGGGAAGATAGATGTGAATTCCACTTATGCCAAAAGCTACAAAAATGAAGATGTATGTGCAGATGAGCTGATGCCTGGGGTTACTCAGCTGGTAAGTGGATGGTCTCACTGAGGGGAAAGTAGCAAGCAATGGTTATCCATTTGTTCTTCCATTGCTGTGTTGTGTGAGTGATACAGCTCCATCTCGAAGATCCATCTCTCCTTTTCCACATGCACAGGTGGGAGAGATGTTTTTCTTCATCCAGTGCCCTCTTGTGCCCTGATTTCATCCCACAGGATCCATGGGGTGTGCGTGGTCTGGGTCCTGCACTCTGCAGAGCAGACATCGCTGCCTCTGAGCCCCTCACCCTCTTGGAGCTCCTGGAGTGGCAGGCCAGAGGTCCGTGTCCTGGTGTTGGTGCCCAGCTGCACCTTTCAGAGGGGACTTTGTGCTTCCCAAGCAAAACCGGGGCCAGGAGGTGCAGCTAGAAGGAGGAAGGCTGGCTGGCTCCCTCACCCACTCAGGCTGTTGCCTGCTGAGCCGAGCCATTCCATTGCAGGGGTGGCACGATCTTCTCCCCCTTCCCCACCACAGAGCTGCTTCCCAACATGGATTTTAAAAAAAAAAGACAAAGCCCTAGATATAGTAATAGTGTTCAAAGTTTCCTCTCCGGGATGTAGGCAGAGGTTGGCTCCTTCCACAATGCTGAGAATGAAATGTTTGGAAAAAAAAAAATGAACCTTTGCAAGTGGCAAGACCACGTTCTGCCTGGTTCATTTGAACTTTCTGGTGGTGCCAGAGGAAAGCAGACCCTGAGGTCTCAGTGCTGGTACCAGATGTTCGCCTGGGGCTATGAAGAAGGGCTGGGAAACTAAAATGAACCTGAATATGCTTGAGTGCCTCCTTGAATGGCAACCTGAGCTATTCACCTTGGAAAACTATTTATAAAGCCAAAATGTAAATATAAATCTTGAAGATGTATCTATGTTATTTTGAGGGGTTATTGCTTCTGCTTCATGGCCTGGTTTCTGAGCCAATGCAAAAACTCCAATCAGCTTTGGCAGACCAAGAATTAGGTCACTGCTCCATTGGCATCTTCCAAAATAGCTCTGAAATAGATGGTAACAAAGATATGTAAGGAGAGATAAACCACACTGGTGTTTATGGTGCTCGATATCAAATTTTTAGTTTGAATTTGAATAGCAAGGCATTCTGAGATTATTAAAGCAGTTAATGAGGCTAAAATCTCCATGCTATTGTACACCACTCTGTAGTTAGGGGTGATGCCACATGTGAGAAATTATTGGCATCTTTGCCATTCCCAACTTTGCTTCCAGGGTTACATGAGGTAATTGGCCTATATAGCCCAGGGAGAGACAGTAACTTTTCAAGTCTTTGCTAATGATCAATTAACTAGTTAGCTAAAATAACTCTCACTTATCCAAACCTAGTTTCAAGTTGGGAAGTTTCCAGCAGTCCAATGAAATGAGTGAAATTTTACTCATGGTGATAGACCAAGAGTTGTTTCAGGACTGATACTTGTCAATAGGTGAATGTCAATAGCCAGAATGCAGCTTTTTTGTTTTAGTGTTTTACCTTTTTTCCCTGAAGCTGAGCAGAAGTTAAAAGACATCCCCGCTGAGCCCCCAAGCTGGTTAGTGGCCAGAGTGCTGGTGAGATGCCCCAGGTGCGTGGTGACTGCAGGGACTGTGTGATGTAGGTCTGGAGCTGGGCACAGGGGACACAAACCACCTCCGGGAAGAAGAGTTAATGCTTGAGCATTGTCACCCAAGCAAAGAGAAAGCATGCCCACCCTCCTCAGCCTCAGTGTTGTGCCTGTTCCCTGCCATGCTTTATCAGAGTTCAAGAAGCTGGAGCTTTCATTTGCTTTCCTAGCTGTCCACGGGCTTGTTCAGTTGTCACTGGAGCTTGCTGTGTCTACCAGCTGTTGGGTTGCTTGTAGCCACTGGTCGGTACTTCTGCGGTTCTCGTCAGGTTTCACCACCTTGTGAAACCAGCTTGTCTCTTTGTCACTGTCCATAAAAATAAATGCTTTTGTTTCTTTGTATCTTTCAGATAATCAACCCCAATTTCATTCAAGAAGGTGAGTTAAGGACGGCTGTGCAGTGACTGGCACAGAGGGGCAAGTCAGCAGCTGTGATTTATTGCTGTGCAACAGCTCTGCACCCACCAGCAGTTACAGCAAAGGCAGCCCTCTGCTGCTCGGCCACCAGGGAAGGCAGTGTTTCCGCTGGCAGCTCGGCTCACACAGCCCGGGGACCACAGGCGAGGCTGAACCCCCCAAATCTGCCTTTGCAAAGTCCCACCCTCCTGCCAGAGCACAGACCTGGGGGGATGGACAGTCTCCGCTAACTCCTTTGCTGAGCTGTCAGCTGCTGGCTTCTAATAAAGGGGGACTATTGGTAACATAATCCCAGGACCCTCAGCTGTTTGGGACCCAGATCCATAGTTGGTCCTGTATTGTATCCTCTAGTCTCGTATGGGGAAACATCCTCGCCTGTAGATTAAAAGAAGGCATCATGTGTGTGTCCCCATGTTTTCTTCCAGTGGCTCCAGAGTTTCTTGTGCCGTTAGTGGACATCACCTGCCTGCTTGGTGACACAGTGATGCTGCAGTGCAAAGTCTGTGGACGGCCCAAGCCAACTATAACCTGGAAAGGACCAGATCAAAACATTCTTGACAATGACAACAGCACGGCCACTTACACGGTGTCATCCTGGTAAGGTCCTGCCTTTGGATCCCAGCATAGCTGGGCATGAATGGTCATGTTGTCCTCAAATATGGCACCAGCCAGGCTAGAATGCTAATCAGAAATGCAGTTAATTGAGACTGGCATGGTGTATTGGCACATCACTGCTCCACATGTCAGCTAGAAAGGGTCAAACTTTGAGGCTCAAATAGTTTTATAGTTTCCCAAGCTGACATTGGGTATATCACAGTTTATCACTGGTAGAAGTGAGTTTGCTCCAGTTGACTTCCTGAGCCAGCAGCAAGCCAGAAGCAACTAATGTTTCCAACATATTGGTTTGGCTGGGGCTTCTCTGCCTGAGTTTGATGACATTCTCACCTTTGGGAGGAACAGGAGTTGGCCAGAGCAAACCCACACCAGCTTGCAATGTCCACATCTCATTGGGTGTTTTCTTATTTCATGGGCAGAGGTGGCAAGTCCCACAGTTTTGCTGAGCCTTTCCTCAGTTATTCCTAAAAAAACCTACATGTGCTCCTGGGAAGGCTACATCTGGCTGTGCTTGGACAGAAAGATGTTTGTCATGATGTTCCCAGCCTGGCTAGCAGGGGGGAGGAAAACCATCTTTACAAGCACTGGGAGGGTCCAAAAGGATCTGGAGTTGAATTCAGGTCAGGTAACAGCCTGCTTGGATGCTCATCCGCAGCTTATATAAGCGATTTGGGCCAAACTGCAGTGGAAATCTCCAAGAGGCAATCTTTCATGTAAGCTTTTCAGCACTTCTGACTCAGGCTGAGATGAATCCAGGCAGTACAAAGTCACTGGAAGTGAAAAATGAACACTAGGAGAGAAGGGATTTTATATGTTCAATTAAAAAAAAAAAAAGTTACAGCTGATCAACAGCTTCCTTCAGAGACCATTGCCTTGAGCATCTGCCCCACAGCACCCAAAAATGTCTTTTTAGCCATTACTCAGTAGATTGCTAGTGCCTTATCTTCAGGCTTCTGGCTGGGTTGGGATGGGGGGATATTTCCGTACAGGGTTCTGTTTTCTATCACATTTGCCTGTGCATTGGCTCTCTGTGCACCATCAGCGCTCGTATTGTCTTGTTACGCGCATTTGTTTGTCAGTGAAGACACTGCCTGCCAAGGAGAGGCCCAGCAGATCAGGGGCTGTCTTACAAGTCTTGCTAGCATGAGTGTCTGGACTGTGGGGGAAGGGGATGTTTCTGTCTTATTTTAAATCAGCATAGTCAGACCAGCAAAAGCCGCAGCGTCGGGGCAGATAAACCAGCAACCGTGTCCTTCTGCAGCTTCCGATAGATTATGCATTCAAGAACTAGTCTGGTTTTGCCATCAAGGGAATTTATTGTTGGCTCTAAGCTGGGTCTCCAGTACAGTTAAAGCAGTTACACAAGCAAAATCCTTTAAATCAGGCCAACTCCCTTAAGTTGCATATTGAAGACTACAATGCGCAAACGCAAGTTTGCATCTACAGTCTTGCTATAAATTCACTAGACTCCAGAGAGCTGTTTATTTGCTCAGATTGGCCCAAAGATTGTCTCTCATGAACTTGGTGCTGGTGTTCTTTATCTCTAGCTGTTGTGAGATATCCAGCCTTTTGACCAGGGATCTGGCAGCCTCATTAGATCAATGGCACATGCTCCAGGGGTCTGAAACTTCCCAGAAATGTCAGGCACCCTGTGCTGTGTGATTGCCTTATGCATCTATGGGAAACCCAAGATGTCCAGCATGTGTTGGACTTAACTGCAGAGGCACAGCAGCTCAGCGTCTTCTGAGACACAAGAGATGAGCCTGGGGAAATCTTTCCAGATATATGGGGTCTAACCATCCAGCTCTGGACAGGCACAGCAAATGTTCAGTTCTTGGACTTTGCTTGCTGCTTGAGTGATCCTTCCCCTTCTTCTCCAAGGCCACAGCAGACAAGTAGACTTGCCTGGCAGGCAATTTGGACCATTCTGCTGGAAGTTTTCATTAATGGCCTAATCCTGACACATGGAGGGGTGGTCCTTGGGTACCAGATTGCTGGGGGGACGTTCCTTCAAATGAGTTCACAGGATTTGTGTGCACATGCATCTGTAATGAGGCAGGACAGGAACCAGGATAAAAAGCGTTAGCGAGTGAAGCAATGTTTTATAATCAGGGCTTCCTGCATCCACAGTGACTCTGGAGAGCTCACCTTGAAGATCTGCAACCTGATGCCTCAGGACAGCGGCATTTACACCTGCGTGGCAACCAATGAACACGGAACGGCGTCAACCTCTGCAACCATCAAAGTTCAAGGTAGCACATCTGACCTTAACACCGTACGGGGTCCCTTGGTGGGGGCTGGGAGCTCACAGGAATTGCCGGTGCGAAGGCAGCCAGACGTGGAGCCGTGCCAGGTCAATCGAGATGCAAAAATCATACAGCCGTTCCTCAGCCAAGACTCCCACTGATGGCTGAAGGCATCACAGGCTCTTTGCGCTTGATTAAGTCGTCTGATCATAAGCATCACATCTGGGAAATGAAAATGCCTTGGCACCGGTTCAGCTCCTGTATCCTGCTCGCGGCGCTGCTTCCCGGGGGCTCGGTAAGGTCGGCCGGGGGAAGCTGAGCTCCCTCGGGCAGCCAAGCCCTCGGGGGGAAAGATGCCCCAGCTGCCTGCAGGGAGCTCTGAGCTTTACATTATGCCTGGAGCTGGGGGGACCTGGGATCCAGTGACACCAATTTTCAGCCTCCCTGTCTCTGTGGGGGACGGAGGAAGTAAGAGTAAGGTTTGCCCTGGTTGAAGTGTTCTGCAGGGACTCAACTCAGGGACATGTCTCCGAGCCTGAATTCTCAGCGCTGTAATTAGTGACCCATCTAATTGTAATGAATATGAAATGATGAGTTGATGCTCATGACCTCCAGTTCCAGAAAGGGATCTATTAGCATGAGAGATGAGGGATGCCTGCTGCATTGAAGGGGATGGCACAGAGATGAATGTCTAACTGGTGACTTACAGATGCAGGATTGTTACAAGCATTTAGAAGTCAATTTGTTTGGTCTCACAACTTGTCCTAGAGATATAATTTTCCCAATTTATCCAAGCAAGTTAGTGGCTCCACTAACCAATCAAGTGCTGACGGGAGCCCTGAGCGAAACACACAAGAATTACTGGTCATTACATTTGTCAATCTAATGCCAAACACACAATCTGGCACCCTACACCCAGAAGCACTCTGAGTGGCTTGCTTGTGTCACTTTTGGACACTTCAAGGTGACTCCCCACCTCACTTGCTGCTTGGTGAAGTCTACGAGAGTATTTGTTTTCCTCACTTCCGTAGGCTTTGCATCGGGTCTTAAGCAGAGCAAAAATTAGCAGCAGAAGGTAGGAGGTAAAGAGGCTCTGCCTTTACAGCAGCTGAGCTCAGGCAGACCCTCTGCACTCAAGGAGCATCACAGTCCAGTTGACCACCAGCTGTGAGCAAGAAGATATTCCCCCTGCTCTGTAGTACTGTGAGACCATGTCAAGGCAGCAGGGCTTGCAAGCAGCACGGTTCTCTCCTTGCTGCTAGTATGGAGGCCTCAGACCCACGGTGGTAGGTGAACAGGACCCATGGCATTGGCCTTCCCTTGGTTGTGCTGGTAACCCAGTGCAAACCAGAGTGTTCCCTCTGCAAGGGGCAGCTGCCTCGTAGCGACCTGATGTACCCGGTACACCTGATCTTCAGAATCACATCACTTGTCGATGTGATGCTGGACTTGGTGATTGTTTTCTCTTCCCAAGGTGTCCCAGCTGCCCCAAATCGCCCCATTGCTCAGGAGAGAAGCTGCACCTCTGTGATCCTGCGCTGGCTGCCCCCATCCAGTACAGGCAATTGCACCATTTCAGGCTACACTGTGGAGTACAGAGAAGAAGGTAAGTGGTTTGAGCTGTGCTCGCTGGCTGGGACAATGAGAACAAAGTCTTCTTTATGGCACACCAGGTCCCCAAAGCATCCTTGCCACCACTGGGGTGCCACTAGCTGTTGCCCACAGATCCCAAAGTCTAAGGCCAAAAAAGCCCTTCTATCATCCAGTCCAACTTCTCATATAGTGCAGACCTGTCTGTTTACTCCAGTCACTTATGGCAAGTAAAGTAAAGCTTTAACAACACTAAGGCATCCTTTCATCATTTGCATTCTGCCACCATGGTATCCATCCTTTCTGATGGATGTTTCCTGGGAATGCACAAACAAAGCAGCCTCGCTATTTTTTTGATCTGGATAGAGTTGCAGATCCCTGCATACTCTTCAAGCTCAGCTCTGAAATCCTTTTGTTCTTAAATCCAACCATCATTTTCCCCTGAAGAATTAAATAGGTATTAAATGCACTGTTTTCCCAATAAGCACAGGCATGTGCTCTTGAAAAGGGCATTTGAAATTATCCCCATCTCCTTTTGCATTCTTCCTGCAAAGCTGTGAGTGTCCCTGAGTAGTAAACTTTGCCTTAGGTATATGGCCTCTGTTTTTTTCCCCCTCATCCTTCAAAAAATCCTACCTCATGTTAGTAAGCATGCGAAATTAATCACTCCATCATATTAATACCTTCTCTTAGAAAATACTCTGCCTTGACCCTCACTGTGCTGTCAGTGCGACTGGCATTTTTGTGAAAGAATAAAAGCTCCTCCAACAGCCACCAAAACAAACAGGAAAAAAGCAGCAGTGTTTTCAGTTTTCAGTATTCCTCCTACTCCAAAGGAATCACTGACTCTTCCCTGTAAAACCAACCTTGACCTTGCACGACCTGGCAATCAGAATTTGCCCACAGCACACACAAAATATATGGGTCATGGTAAATAATGGTGGAGGTAAAAAGCCCTGTACTTACTAAAATAAGACTAAATTGTATATATTTAGTGAAAGAAACCATAGGCTGTGACAGAGATCAGTGTCCTAGGGGACCTTTTCTGTTCTGTGGCCCTGTGCAGATGAATAAAGTATTGCTTCTTTGGATGCCACAGGTTAGGTGATGGTTGGGTTTGTTTCCATTAGGAGCAGAAAGATGTTACAGAGTCACACATTTCTTTGCTGCAATCCTGCTCATCTGCAAAAAGCCCATACTAAGCCTCAGAAAGCTGGTTTTCTTCCTCCAGCTCCGGGTTTCACTGTAGCCACCACATCTTCTGAAAGGCTTCATCTGCAAAAGCACTTTGATTGCACTGACATCCTGTCTCAGCTGCACCCGGGACTCCCTTTTCCTTTTTTTTTTTTTTTTCTTGCAGTATTTCTGCTGCCGATTCTGGGCTCCCCCGGGCCCCCCTTTTTTTTTTTTTTTTTTTTTTTTCAGTATTTCTGCTGCCGATTCTCTCACACCAGAGCTGTCATCAAATCAGCTCTCCATTCCTGTCTTATCGTGCCGCCCTGAGACATCACTTGTAGTACCCAGCCATGGCTAGACTGCTGCAGAGGTCAACTTGTCCCTGGCTTGTGGTTTTGCTGTCATTATCAGTCAACTCAGGGGCATTTCCTTCTTCCCTCATTTAGCCAGACTGGAAGGTGGCTGCAGCACAAAATAGCTTCCTATGATCCAGTTGTGATTTAATGGAAATACATCAGTCTGCTGTAACATTGCCTTTTAAAAACCTTGCGGATTTTAACCTCCCAGGGTGCTGCATGAATTGGGTAGAGAAAGCTTCTGCTCTGAGTTAACGTATTCAGACTGTTTCCTTCAGCCCTCCTTCTCTCCTTCTGTGAAATGCAGGCTCACAAGTCTGGCAGCAGTCGGTAGCCTCAACTCTGGACACGTACCTCGTCATCGAGGATCTGTCCCCAGGCTGCCAGTATCAGTTTCGAGTGAGTGCCAGCAACCCCTGGGGGATCAGCTTGCCCAGTGACCCATCCGAATTTGTAAGGCTCCCGGAGTACGGTGAGTAGGACCCAGCGAGGATGGGCTGATGCGTGTAGGTGTCCACATGTGGGGTCTGTATGGTGTGCTTTGATGGGTCCTGATAGAAACATTGATCCTGGACCTGGTAGGAATACAAGAAATAGCCTGGAGGTGCTCAGAGCCAGCTCTTGCCACTAAAAGGACCTTTCATGTGTGCTTCTCCAGCAGGGCTCACAGCCTTCCTTCATCACAGAAGCTATTGCAGTTTCTTAGAAGGTCCCTGCTTTCTATCCCAAGACCATTTCTTGTCTTCACCTCTAGGCAACAGGCTCCACATCCTGTCCAGTGTGTCCTCCACCTTTCCATAAGGCTGGTAGCATCAGGGGCTTCTGCTGGGCAGCTCAGCTGGGGTCCACAAGTCAGCTTGCAGAACGTAGCCCCTGCTCTGAGCAATAGGAAGGCTGTGATGGAGGCGAACCCCCAGCACGTAGCACTGCAGGAATTCGGGGTACAGCTCACCCACAGCAATGCTGTGAGCAGAGCCCACATTCCCCATGTTTTAGTAGCTCCAGTCAGTGCCTAGGTCTGTGACTGGCTCAGCCTGTGCCGGGTGACATGAGAGCTCACATGGCGTAGCTGTACCTCCCAGTTACACACAGACGTGCCTTAGAATGGCCGTGTGGCCCTTTTCAGCCCTAAATTGCAAGGACAGACTTGAATCCACCTTATCCACAGCTTCCTCTGGGGAGCTCTGGATTTTAGTGGTGCAACCCATTGGAGCTGTGCCCGAGCAGTATGAAACTGGACTCCTAGCGGTAATCTTTGCTGTTTTGAGAAATATAGTCTCCCATAATTTTAAAATATGCAGTTTATAGTCTACATGAAACTGTCATTAACTTTACGCTTTCTCAAACGTGCTTTGTTCTCTCAAAGACTCTGCTGCCGATGGTGCCACTATTTCGTGGAAGGAAAACTTTGACCTGGCTTACACCGAGCTGCACGAGATTGGGAGGTAATATTAACCACGCTTATCGCTGCAATAAAACAGCAGCACAGCAGCTTGAAGCTTTTTCCTTGGAAGAAAGTTTAGGTTGCTTTTTGTAGTTAACTTGAAAACTGCTCCTTTCAAAGACCATTGCACATTAAGTACTGATTAAAATACAGACCGGGTGAAATATGGACTTACTCCTGTTTTTCAAAATCAGTCGTGATTTGAAGATTGCAACCTGGCAAACTTGGGAACAATTAGGCGGCCAAATGTCTGGCAGCCACTGCCAGCTCTCGCTGGTATCTCCTCTGACATCTCTGATTTGATGTGAGCTTTTGAAGTCGTGACAATTTGTTGGTTCTGGATATGCTTAACCTCAAAGGCTGAGTTTGCCGAAGCACTTGGGCACGTGATTGACTTAAATCACACGCAAAAGCGCTTTGCTGATTGGGACAGTCCATTGAACAGATAGGGGGCACGCAAACAATTCCCCTTAATGCAGTTAGTTCTTCACCTCAGAGATCAGAGGGAAGTAGTTCTGGGGCTGAAAAGGATAGGAATCTCTCTGGTTCTGTAGAAGGAAGAGTGATGGACTGACAAAAGGCTGAGTTCAGCACATGGTTTCACTGAGTAGTTTACTTTCAGGAATGGTACTAGTCTGTATAAGTTTCCTAAATGCTTTCAAGCACCAAGTTTTTTCCTAATTTATTACTGTGCATCTGAAACAGTGAGACAAAATGATAGGTTTGTGATTATTTAACAAGGCTTTTCTTTTAGTTGTCTGAGAAAGTCTGGGCTCTTTATTAAAGCAACTGGAAAAGGGAGACCCATAGGCTAAAAAAAAAGAGAGAGAACCTGTAAAAGTGGCAGCAAATTGAACCCAGGGGAGATTGTTAGAGGGCATCAGTTTGGCTGCACAAAGCAAAGCAACACCGTTTGCTCTCAGTGTTTGCTAATCCCCAAAGAATCTCTACACCCAGGTAAGAGGTGGAGGCTCTTTGTTGGAAAAGGTTATGAACAACTAGTTAAGTCTGATTCCTTGTGAAATATTAATGTGCCGAATCAAAGAACACTTCGAAAATCAGTCTGTTATTGCATCAAAAACCAAGCATGATTAATTCATGAGGGCCCTTCATTATTCTGTGGTTTTGGGTTTTTTTTCAGGGGACGATTCTCCATAGTAAAGAAATGTGTTCACAAAGCCACACGGAAGGACGTTGCTGTAAAATTCATTAGTAAAAAAATGAAAAAGAAAGAGCAGGCAGCACACGAAGCAGCTCTGTTACAGCACTTACAGCATCCTCAGTACATCACTATCCATGATACCTACGAATCTCCTACTTCTTACATACTGGTTTTGGAACTGTAAGTACATGCAGCTTGAATTCAAGTGTCTGGGTAGGAATCACAGCCCTGTCAAAGCCCAGGACAAAATTCAGCCTGACTTCAGCGGGGGAAAGATTTTGTCACCTGTTTTTTATTGATCATGATGTCAAATGCAATACCCATTTTCTGCAGAGCTTCCACAGTCTTTTCTTTACAGTAAATAAGATTCAGAGGGACAAATAAAACTGCTTTCTCCCCCAGTGAAGCTTGGATAATTGTACCAGCAGTTAGTTTGTCACATTGAATAGCCTCAGATTTATTTGGGCAGTTTTATTCATTTTTTATATTCGGGTAAATGTTTCAGCTAAATTGAAGCCTACATTGTTCTAATACTTCTTGGTGAAAAGAGCCGTGTAGCAACTCTGCCCCTATAAGGAGAAATAGCAACTGAGATCCAAAATGCTTCTTCGTTACAGTATATCCAACAAAGTGTATTGGGGCTATTTGCTTGTTTATTTATACAGAAAAATAAAACTAGGTGGAAAACTTTTATTGGGTTAGTTTTCCCACAGAACACAGTACCAGCTGAAAATGTCAGTGTTTTTTTTTTTTTTTCTTTTCTGCATTATGCAAGCAGCTCTATAAATAAATAGATGAATCCAAATAATTAAGAGGATCCGTTTTCAAAGGAATTGCCTCCATCTAATGAATCCATCCTTAAGCAAATGAGTTTACTTTGAGACTGTTGCTAAATTTTTCAAGGACCGGAGATAACAATTGAGGATTAATCATTCTACCACTTCCACGGCCTGCAGTGTGTTGAGATATCATTAAATACTCATCAGATCTTGCATTTCGGTTTCCTCCATTTTTAGGTCACAAAGTTTCCATTGCAATTTTGTTTTCAAATATTAACTGTTCCTAGAGATATCACGTGATCTTTCATGTGCAGGGTTTGATTTGTTTGTAGGATGGATGACGGTCGTCTCTTAGATTATCTAATGAACCACGATGAACTAATGGAGGAAAAAGTCGCTTTCTATATAAGAGACACAATGGAAGCCTTGCAGTATCTTCACAATTGCAGAGTGGCTCACTTAGACATAAAGGTAAGAAGAAAAGAGAACAATGCTATTATTTAGTGCCCTGGTACAGAGAGTTCCCAACTGTATAAACTGGGAGAAGGTGCAGTCTGTGCCCCAAAGATGATCACTAAAGACTTACTGACCTGCAACACAAGCTCTTTTTTCTTCCTTCAGACAAGAGATGCACCTGTTTTCTTGATTCACTTGTTTGTTCTCAAGAGCTTTCGGATGTAATGATGGAGAAGGAGGGTGTCTGAGGCAAGAGTGAGATGTCACTAGCACCTGGCTGAAGGGGAATTATAAATCCACGGGGCATGGATTGGGCTCACACCCAATCTTAGCTACCAAGCTTGCTGAGCAAAGCTGGCTTGTGCCCAGGCAGCTCAGGGCAGAACAGAAGGAGCAAGTTGAAGGGGAATTATAAATCCACGGGGCATGGTTTGGGCTCACACCTGTACCATCTTAGCTACCAAGCTTGCTAAGCAGAGCTGGCTTGTGCCCAGGCAGCTCAGGGCAGAACAGAAGGAGCATGTGTCTCCCTCACATCCGTCTCCCTCACATCCACAGCAGAGCCCTGGAGATCCCAGAGCAAAGAGAGAGGAGGGTGCAGGGCAGCAGGAGGTGGGGAGGGCTAGCAGGGGTGAAGGAAAGCAGCACCCCAAGTTGTGCTGCAGAGCCTGAGAGGGGAACCGGGTGGGAAATCCACCCAGGGAGAGGTTCAGAGGAAGAACAAGCTGCATTGTGGAGAAGAAATTCACGCATTCCCTGATGTCACACTCAGTTGGATTAGCACTGCTTGTACCTCCTTTTGTTAGCACACGTGGCAGGAGGCACCGTGCTGTCCTGGATTCGGCATTGTACTGCTGTCCCCACCGACATCCCAGTTATCTTGGATGACAGAGAATTAGTGATTGAAGTTATGATCAAGTGTTTTGAGTTTTGTGATCTGCAGCATTGATTCCGGTTGCCAAGGAGATCAGATAATCTATAATTTTTTTGCAGACTTAAGCACCAATTAAAAACGGAGAAAGAGTGATGAATTTAACTTTCTTGTATAGTGGACAATCTGGCTCCAAGGAGGTCTCTTCTCAACTCTCCAACCCCCCAGGCATGTCAGATGAAGTGATGCTTTCATTCTTCTGCTGCCTACGACCACTATGAAAAATAAGATTCCTTTTGTACAGTATCTTGTGTGAGCATTAGTCCCAAAAGGCTAAATAATTCTGGTTTCTTTCTGTGAGATTGTTTGTATTTTCTCATGTATTTATAGGACCTGTCAAAAAGTAGGTATCACTTAGAGGTAAGAAACTGCACTGAATTCTCTCTTTGATCATAAGATACTTCCCAGAAACAAGGTGGGAAGCCAATTTTCTGTGACCTATTTACAGTTCTCCTGAATGAGGGATGCTAAATAAAGCACCTTCTGTT
The DNA here is from genome assembly GCF_001431845.1 of Calidris pugnax. Taxonomy (NCBI): domain Eukaryota; kingdom Metazoa; phylum Chordata; class Aves; order Charadriiformes; family Scolopacidae; genus Calidris; species Calidris pugnax. The sequence continues at coordinate 2,405,946 of NW_015090770.1, read as the reverse complement.
GCTAAGTGGGGAGCAGGAGATGCATTGGGAGTGACAGCAGACCTAGCCATGGACTGTCTTCTCCCAGGATCCCGCTCAAGAACGTCTTGATTTTGTCAATGCAGACTGCACAAGAGAAGAGCAAACAGATTTGAACAGCAGTGTATATCTATATTACCATGAGGCAGCAGTAAAATATGCATGAGGATGAGGGGCTATAGGACAGAAAAGTGAGTCTAGAGAGGGTGAAAGAAGAAAATTCAGAAATCTCAGCAAAGAAAGCAAAATCCACATTAAGTCCCCAGAGCAGAGTGTAAAGGCAATGCTTGGTATCTCCCACTGAGAAAGATCTTAAATACTGGAAGAGTTGGTAAAACAGAGGGAAAACCAACTGGGATGAAATATAATTGTACTCTGGCTTTGAAGGCACGACCGGTACTGGTTGATATGGGAACATTGACAGCTCCATCCATGTCAAGTGACAGCGACAGTAATGGCACTCACCAGACTCCCTCCCAGGACACGTGGTGGTGGGAGCAAAGTTGAATATTTACTTCATGAAGAACATTTCTGCTACAAGTTATGCACATTTATGTAGCCAGTTGCCATGTAAACAAATGGAATCTAAACAAACTTGTATCAGAGACACACAAATCTCATCAAAATTTAAAAATCTGTCAGTGCTTTTAATCTGTCAAGATTTATTTGGGAAAATAAAACTGTGAGTATTTGGGACAAAGTGCAAAATCCCAGTGTGTTGCCCTAGTGCAAAGGAGGATGTTGTCAGTGCAACTTCAGCATTGATCTGAATTTATAGCAGTGTAAACAGCAGCTGAGCTGCTTCCTTGTCATTCACTCTCCTGATCTGTACCTCACATACCTGATTAATTGTGAGATTTGATTGGCTATTAAACCTAAATGAAATCTACACATCTGATTTGCAAAAATATAACATAATTAAGTTTTTGTTATTATTTTTTCAACAGCCGGAAAATCTGCTCATTGATTTAAGAATCCCAGTACCTCGTGTCAAGATCATTGATTTAGAAGACGCAGTTCAGATCACAGGTCATTACCACGTCCACCACCTCCTTGGAAACCCAGAGTTCACAGCTCCTGAAGTTATCCAAGGCCTTCCTGTCTCCCTGAGCACGGATATCTGGAGCATCGGCGTCCTCACCTACGTCATGTTAAGTGGTGTCTCTCCATTCCTGGATGAAAGCAAAGAGGAGACTTGTATCAATGTGTGCAGAGTAGATTTCAGCTTCCCGCCCGAGTACTTCTCCGATGTGAGTCACGCCGCCAGGGATTTCATCAACGTTATCCTCCAGGAAGACTCCAGGAGGAGGCCGACAGCGGCCACTTGTTTACAGCATCCGTGGCTGCAGGCGCACAACAGCAGCTATTCCAAGATCCCGCTGGATACCTCCCGCTTGGCTTCCTTCATCGAGCGCCGCAGGCACCAGTACGACGTGCACCCGGTGCCCAGCGTCAAGAGTTTCCTGATGAGCAGGCTGAACCCAGGCACGTAATGCCCCCCTCCCCGGGGTCCCTCACCGCTGGCGCACGGAGCGAGCAGGCACAAAGCAGATCTCTCTGTACATAGCCCCGTACTCGGCGTTTACATTTCACGTGGCTTCCCTGACCCCAGGGCACAAATCGTTGCGGAGGTGGCAGCATCTGCCCAGTTCCTCGGGACCAAAGCAAAGGAGGTAACGGCCGGTGGATACCCGCTCCCTCCCCTTGGTGGGCTCCTCCTGGGACACGGCCTGTTGTCTCATCCACCCCAAAACAGGACCACGGGAAGCAATCACCAACTGGAAATGAGAGCCAAAATTGCAGTTGCCTTAATCTCTGTGAGGCAGCCTTATAAGAAATCCTCTTGATCTTGCTGAACTGCTTTCAAAATGTACAAGAGATTAGGAGTAGGGTAGTTGGGGGGAGTGAGACTAGGCTGACCTTAGCACGTACTGCAGAACTGGACTGAAGTCAGTTTTTGCTGAAATCACTGCAAGCCTGCTCCAGGTTAACAGATTTTGCACGCCTCATATTCCCGGGTCTGCCGTGATTTTGGTGGGGACTTTGCCTGTGTAGGACACGCAAGATCAGGCCCTACTCACGGCTGGGTCGGCTTCCGTGGTGGCGTGGCTTAGATACACTCTCGCTGTGTTAGTGCTCAGACCAAAATCCCCCGTTAATCCTCGGGCTTTCTGCTGTGTCAAGTCAACATGCAGTACCTTCCAGAGCTACGATTAAGGCAATTAATTCATTGGAGCATACAGCTAGTTTTGACTAAGCACAATGGGACTACGATGGGTTTTTTTAAAAGCATTTTATAAGCACTGTACAGAAATCTTTTGCAAAACCTGTGCATTGAGAAAAGGCTGTGTCCAATTTTTGCAGTATCTGTAAACTAGATGACGATGATGAAGACAATTTTTTTCTATCACAGGTTTTCAGTATACATATATTGTATCATACATATAAATATATATATATATTTAAAGGATCCTGTTCCATTTCTAGCTTCAGAATTGCTTGGCCCAAAGTCCATCTAAGCCTTTCAGAGTGCAGTAGGAGTGGTGAGTTCACCCTTGTGCTTACAGCTTGAAAATCGTTTTCAGTGTTTAAAGTATGTCATTTGTTTCATTTCCAAACTTGTAAATATCTCTCAGCCTCCATTAGCACCTCATCACCAAAGCATTCGTGAGGATATTTTTATGTCCAAAGCCTCATTTGTAATAAAATAAAAAATATTCACAATTAAAACACTTCTCTCTTGCAAGCCAAGTTGCAACATCCTCATATTGATGTTACAGTGAATGGAGCCAGCCTTAAATATAACCAACGCAGGGAGTCAGCAGTGACAAATCAGCAGTTTGTAGACTGGCCAAACCTTCCTCTCTAGCAGTGGGACTGGGAAGGGAAACACCTCCCTGCCTGGGGCTTCCCCATCCTGTTGCTGCACCATAAAATTCTGCAGCCTTGTAAGGTGACGATCAAAGAGAGACTTTTTTTCCCCCCCTGTCATGTGAGGACTTTGTCTCGGTGCTGAGTGCCATTGCTGTGCCTATAATGGGAAATATCACTTGTTGCCAAAGGTTTTCCTGGATAAAAGGGCTTGAGTATGCTCAGTATAGAGTCTCTTGTAAGGGCAAGAGTCAAATTTAATTTACCATCCAAGTAACTGCACTGTGAGCCTGCGCTATCTCTGCAGGAGCAAAAGCTGTCTCTGCCAGCAGGCGGTGGAGATACTCTGCAAGGACTGTTAAACTCTCAGGGCTCTGCTAGTCCTTTCTTTGATCCACCTCTGAGCTCAGCTTCAGGGAAGGATGGAGGCCTGGCCCTTCTCTATCAGTGCACTGGAGTGGTCAGTATTCCGCTAGTGGAGAAGAAAGGAGGCACAGCAAAAAAAAACCAAAACCTCAAGTTCAGCACCATGTGCATGCAATACAAGAACAGATCTTGAGGTCAGGGAGCCACAGTCAGGAGAGTGAGGCCGGGTGCCTGAGCAGAGCCAGAAGTGGTGTACGAGGCTGTGTGGCTGCTGGAGAGAGATCTAACACAGAGGGGAGTTGTGCAAAGGCTTGAAAGAATCATAGAGTAGTTTGGGTTGGAAGGGACCTTAAAGATCATCTACTTCCAACCCCCTGCCATGTTCAGGGACACCTCCCACTAGACCAGGATGCTCAAAGCCCATCCAGCCAGAAAGAGATGGCATTCACATAAGGCTAAACCCTATCTCAGTTCCCCTCTGTCGTGCAGCAGCTCATTGTCTAAGTGAGCCAGCAGCACCTCTTAGACATAGACCAGACTCTCATCCTGAGCAAGAGTGCGAAGCATGCGATTTCTTAGCAACCAAAACTTCTTCAGACAGCAGTCATCAAGGGGTATCTTTAATTAGCACCAGCCTCAGGTACTTTCTCACTACAGGACTGTTTGTACTGCTTCCTATTTGTCAAAGCTGGCTCTTTGTGCTGTGATAGCGCTGCCCTTAAAAAAATATTTGTGGAAGTGTGGTTTATAAAACCCACAGCTTTTATTAGGCCTGTGGGTACAGTTTAAGCCACAGACTTTCTACTTGGCACTAATACAAACAAATTCTCATGTATCACATGAAATCTGGAGTTATTTATCATTTTATTTTCTTACCTCCTACATTCACATCTCAAACTGTAACAGCAGACACTTTGGATACACAGAGGGGAAGAGATGGATTGTTTAAAGGGATATTTAAGCCTTTCATTGGTATCAAATAACACCAAAAAACCCCCAAAAAACCAAACCAAAAGGCTGGAAGAGGATACATGTTAGGTATTGCTGCTTAGATTCCAAAAAAGACAATTTCTTAACAAGGGAGAGCTGGAGGTGTTGAACTCAGAAGATTTTGAATGTTATGGAGTTGCTTTCCTCTATGGTTCTGCTTTTTCTGTGTTAGAGAGAACTCCTCTTCCTGGGCACTGCTCTTCTTACAGCACATTCAGGAAAACTCAGATTAGTTAAGTACTACAAGTTAGTACGTCCAGATTCATTTGTGATTATCAACCATTCTTGCATTTTATCTCAAAGATTTCTTGTGCCTAAATAAAATCAAGTTGACATCAAATGCTGCCGTATGATAAATACAGAGGAAGTATTCTGACCTTGCTCTCTCAAGGTCTCTTTCAGCCAACCTGTGGCCTCTCTGCAGACCCCAAAGGACCTCTAACTCTCTAGTAAACTGTAATTCTGTCATAAAGAGATTGCAGAAGCTCAGGAAGGAGGCCTGGAGTGAGCCTACTGGGTGAGAAGCACCACAGCCATCCCCTTTTGCAGCATTCTCCAAGTACTGGATTTTTTGGTGCATGAAATATTGCCTGTAACAAACACGGGGAAACACTGTTTCTCATAAATCTCCGTTGGGCACTTACAAAGCTCCTCAGAGAGCAGCTGGCTCCGAGGGAAAGATTTCCACCTGCAGCTTTAGCACTCAGGGTATTCCCATGATGGCCGAGTGAAGGCGTGACAGTATCTGCACCTTCCAGCTTCTGTGGCAGCTTCAGAACAGCTAGAATGACCAACAGTATTACTAGCAATGGAGCAGCAGAAGCCCAGTGCAGACTGGCACCACGCACGCAGCCACCACCTTCAGACATCTTCACGGTGGCCTTACTCTGCACTGACATCAAAGAACACTTGCTCACAGTGTCACCCTGGGGCTGGGCTGGGTGGCAGGCCTGCAGGAAGGCAGCAGCAAGGGCACCAGCAACACAAAGCCCGGTGACATGTGCCACTCATTATTTAAGATGGCCACAATGAAAGAGTGCAAGTGGCAACAAGAAACCAACTCTCCTCTCTCTCTCTGCTCCACTCGGAGCAGCCCGGCCAGGTAGTTTCACTCTTAGCCATCGGACAGGAAATCTGATTGCCCCTGTAACATTGTCATCCTGTGTCCCAAGCGCTTGCTGCCCTGTGGGTGACCCCCATGTCTCCACCGAGCTGCCAAACGCCCTACGCATGTTACTACAGGGATGACACGCAGCCAGTCCAGGGGTTTGGAATTTAATATTTTAAAGCAATCCTGGCTTTAAAATTTATAAAATTTCTCTCTTCCTACTTGTACCAACAAGTCTTTTTTACTCTTACTGCCCTTTTATTTTAAGTGACTCTATTTTTTCCAGTAACATTTATCTTTAAAAGCATTTTACTTTTAAACTAAGTGCTGAGATAAAGTCTGTGCCCTCAATTGACCTGTACAAGTTCTGCGGCTTCAGTGGAGCTCATTGGCATTTCTGATCATGCTATTGGGCCTTTGTTATGGAAACCGTGAATAAAGGCTAAATGCAGAACCGCACATTATTACTTGACTATATATAACCCAATTTTAATACCCTTGCAGTGAGGGGACTGCATCAAGTGACCTGGGATAATATAAACATCCGAGACAGATGTAAAGGCTAGTCTGTATATATAAATGTCTAAGAGAGAATTAACGTGCACAGGGGCTAACCACCTGGTTTTGTTTCTGTTCCTTCCACTGCAGAGGCAGATTCTCCTCCAACACAGGGCTTGGATTTAATTCCCAGCTCATTCATTCATGTCCCGTCAGAAAATGGTGCTTTCCCAAGGAAATAAAATAAAATCCCATTTTACTAGGCTGACTGCACACTGCCATCAAGTGATGAATTCTCGTTCTGGGATCTGTATAGTGGTGAGTGTTACCATAGCGTCAGGATGCTGAATATTCGCTGTAACTGTAGTCTTTATTATGGAGCTAGTGAAAAAACCAACATCTCTACTCAAGCCATATCTCACCTTCATGTCCAACTTCTGATGCTGGTGCTTTTACCTCTCTTTCTACCAAACTGTTCAGTGTTGCTCTGCCACTGAGGTCAATTAGCTGGTAATTTTTGGAAGGCAAATGCAATAGAAAGTGCAAAAAAAAAAAACCCTAAAAATTAAATCTCAGATTTGTTCACTGAGATGAGAGCTAACAGCTGGAATATATTGATGCTTTTCAATTTTTGCAACAATCAACTGAAGGAGGACAAAAGAAACAGTATTGCTAACAGCTCAGCATTTTCAAGGTGCAAAGTAATTCCACAGCCTTAATTATTTCAGTGTATTGCTGGTCTGCCTTAAATGTATCTTCAGTTTTATTGCAGATTTCATTTTGTACGCACACAATGTTGTTTTGTAAAGGTAAGTTTGTAAATATTTCCTTTGTAAGTCTAATCACTCATGTGTACTGTTGTGAGGTGATTACTTGCTGTCCCATGTTGTTATTACTATACTGCAGTATATATGATCATCTACAGATGTATCTTCCAACTGTACATCTTCTGTCCTTGCATTCCTATAAATAGAGTATACTAATGATGCAGTTTCTGGGCTTTTTTGATTAAATACAATTGTTCAGAGAAGACGGGGTCAGTCTTATTTCACACGTACGGCGATCTCCACTGAGACCTTGGCAACTCGGGGTTCAACGATGGCTTCATTCACCTCATGTTTCATGTTATCATGGAATTGTCAGAGTTGGAAGGGACCTCTAGAGATCACCTGGTCCAACTCCCCAGAGATCATCTGTTCCAACTCCCCGATCTTTATTGGAGGGGCATTCACAGGAGCAAGGGCCCACCTCTCCAGCCAACTCTCCGCCTTGCGCAGGCCACCCCAAAAACCAAGCAGCCTTTTGGGAGCCACAGCACAAAGTCTCTGGCTGGCTGCACACCCCTCTTCTGTGGAAAGAGATGCTACTGGGGCAGCCGGAGGGGAGGTCGGGGCAAACCCCCGAACACCTCCCCCTGTGGCGTGGGGCCGGGCGGCGGGGATCCGGGCTCTCTGCCGTGCGGGGCTGGGCCCCACAGCCCGGTAAAGGGGAACCCGGGCGGCGCCCAGAGGCGATGGGTCCCGCCGGAGGCTGGGCCTGCCCCCGCCATCGCGCTCCCCTCAGGGAGCCTCGTCCTGCGGCCGCGCATGCGCACGGCGCGCGCCGCTCCCCCCTCCCGCGCTGCTGCGTCATCTCTCCGCGCCGGGTCGCGATGGCGGCGGCGGTGCGCGTGGCGGCAGCGCTGCGTGAGGCGGGCGGGCTGCGCTTCGGCGACTTTGTGCTGAAAAGCGGCCAGGCCTCCCCTGTCTACATCGACCTGCGCTGCCTCGTCTCCCACCCGCTGCTCCTCCGCCAGGTGCGGGGATGGGGGGGGGGGAGGGGGGTTCCCTCCCGGGGCCCGGCGACCGCCGCCGGTGTGGGGGGAGAGGGGCCGGGCCAGGCGCTGCTCGGCGGAGAAGGGCTGGGGTGCCAGGCCGCGCTTGTCCGTGCCTCAAGGGTGCTGGTCTGTGCCGACACCTGGGAGGTCTCGGGGCTCTCTGGCCTTCTTTTAGCTGAAGGGAGGGGTGGGGAGGAGGACCGGGAGGGCTGCCGGGCCTCTCCGGAGGGCCTGGCCTGTGGCCTGTTGGCCTGGAGCCCGCTGGGTGGAGGTGTCGGGCTGTCTGCTCGCTGTAGGGACAGCGACTGGCAAGTGGTGTAAAGGAGAGAGGTTTCTGTGCGTTTGCGTTGCTACCCTTGGTAGGAGACGTGTTTAGTTGTGATTGCTGCTGTGTGACTTTTCAAAAAATACCTGGTTGTCCGTTTCAGGTTGCAGATCTTCTCTTTCAAACAGCCAAAGGTGCTGGGCTCCAGTATGACTGCGTGTGTGGTGTTCCTTACACAGCGCTGCCATTGGCCACCATTATCTGCTCTGAGAATCAGATTCCAATGCTTATACGGAGGAAGGAAGGGAAGGACTATGGTAAAGCTCTCAAATCAGGAATTTATGACTGCTTGTTGTCTTGTTTGTGATATGACTTGATATTATTTGTTGTTCTTTCGTAATGTGCTGCATCTCTGTTCCAGTCTAAGGCTATTACAGCCAATTCAAAAAGCAGCCTCCTTTCCCCCTAAAACATACCTCCCACAGCATCCCAAACTGGTCAGGCTCTCCTAGCTGGTTGGTGATTAAGGTGCAGCTTAAATCCTGCTGTAGTAGATTGGGAGACACTTGAGAGGGACAGTTCTATTTGTTTTTTGGCTTCAGCAGTGTCTTTTTTTTGGCTTCAGCAGTGTTACTGGTTTGAGGGTTATTGGCCTCTTCCAGAAGCTGAGCTTTATAACTTGGTTTCTCTGATATGCTGAAACCAGTGCCACGTTCACCCCTAAACAGGACTTTTTGCATATCAACTCTAAGAGGAACCTCTCTAGTCTCATCTTCGTTTACTTCTCAAATCCCTTTTTCTTTCATAATCCTGTAGCCCTGTCATCAGTGGGCAAGGTGGACTAGGTGAGAAGCAGTCAATTCTCTACCCATTGAACCAATTGTTGGATTTTGGCAGAGGGAAGGGGGAGAGAAGACTAGAACATTAACCTGCCATAGCAACTAGATTTGGGCATATGATAAAAGCTATCCTCTTCTAACTGTGTTCATTTAGAAAGGATGCTCGTCACAACTAAGTGACGCCTGTGTCAGTCAGCGTGCCAGACATAAAAACGTTTGCTGTTCCTTCTTGTGAAGGACGAGTCAATTGTGACAGCAATTAACTGCCTGGCACAGGGTTTCCGGTGTCACATGGATTGCAAAGCTGCACGTTCGCTCCTTCTCTGAGCTGTGGTGGTTCTAAACACTGCACTAAACACTGCACTCATTGCATAATGTTCTCCTGCTGCTTGCTGCTTCCTGGGAAAGCTGGGCATCCTTTGTTGTTGCCCCCCAGGAGGCCTTTCATGGACGTGTGCCTGTTGGCTAGGGCAAAGGCATTTGGGGGCTTTACTCCTTCTAATTGTTCTAACAGGCATATTAAGCACTGAATAATGCTTGTGGAAAACAGGAAGTATGCTGAGGAGTACCAATAACTTGGCTGCTTTAAAGACGTTTTAAAGTAAGTGGGGAAAGCAGTTTCCAATTCTGAGCATTCACTTGATGGCAATAATAAACTTCTATAGTCCTCTAAAGATTAAAGTTTGTGCCGTTAACAATGTATCATTTTCTTAGTGGAACAACTTCTGTAAACGTAGAGAAGTATTTTATTCACTTGGAGAAGTAGCGGTCCTTATGAATTTAATTACAAGTCAGTGACTGAGCTGTGATAAGAACGGAGTACCAATAACTTGGCTGCTTTAAAGACATTTTAAAGTAAGTGGAGAAAGCAGTTTGAAATTCTGAGCATTCACTTCATGGCAATAATAAACTTCGATAGTCCTCTAAAGATTAACGTTTGTGCTGTTAACAATATATCATTTTGTTAGTGGAACAACTTCTGTAAATGTAGAGAAGTATTTTATTCACTTGGAGAAGTAGCGGTCCTTATGAATTTAATTACAAGTCAGTGACTGAGCTGTGATAAGAACTGTGATAACCTGTATCAGGTAATAATTAAACAAATTACCTCTCCATACTGAAAGTAAATGTGAAATCTCTGTTCTCTTGAAGTCTGTTTCTATTGGACTTCAGGGTACACTGCAGCTTAGGCTCGTTTGTGGAACAAATATGATGTTTATATTAGCATAGGAGGTTAAAGTTTTGATACTTTTAAGGTTTTTTTGGGTCTCTTAAACTTTTTTAATTCAGTGGAGTGGTTGCCTTTTATTTTTAAGGTACCAAGCGGCTGGTGGAAGGCACCATTAATCCAGGAGAAACATGCTTGATCATTGAAGATGTGGTAACAAGTGGATCTAGTGTACTAGAAACTGCGGAAGTTCTTCAGAAAGAAGGATTAAAAGTCACGGATGCCGTGGTGCTGTTGGACAGGGAGCAGGGCGGGAAAGCCAGGTTAGAGGAATGTGGAATTCGCCTGCACTCGGTGTGCACGTTGTCTGGGGTGTTGGAGATTCTCCAGCAGCAGGGAGAAGTGGCCGTTGAGATGGTTGAAAAGGTGAAGAAGTTCATTGAAGGGAATGCGTTTGAGCCAGTGGCTCGGAACAGCCACGCTCCTGTGAAGAGACTGTGCAAAGAGCTGAGCTTCAGCGCTCGTGCTGAGCTGCAGGGGATACACCCTGTTGCGGCCAGGCTTCTCAGGCTCATGGAAAAGAAGCAAACAAACTTGTGCCTTTCTGCTGATGTCACAAGCTCCAAAGAGCTGCTGCAGGTAGCTGCCACCCTGGGCCCCAGCATTTGCATCCTGAAGACTCATGTAGACATCCTGAAAGATTTTACCCAAGAGGTAGTAAAGAAGTTGAGAATGCTCGCAGATGAACATGAATTCTTGATTTTTGAAGACAGGAAATTTGCAGACATTGGAAACACAGTGAAACATCAATATGAAGGTGATTATCATCAGCCTCGATTTACTGTAACTTTTCTGCGGGTGTGTGTAGCTGCAGCGCTGGCACAGGTTGCCAGGAGAGATTGTGGAATCTCCAGCCTTGGAGAAGACTCAAGGGGACAAAGTCCTGAGCAACCTGATCTAGCTTTGAAGTTAACCCTGCTGAGAGGGCAGGGGTCCAGAGGTCCCTTCCAACCTAAACCTTTTTATGAATCAATGGTTGTGCTCAGTAAGTACTTGTGAGTCGTCGTTTGCTGTGAGAAGGTGCAGCGTGGCTTCTTAAGGCAGGCTGCTGCTGTATGCTTGTGTGCTCATCACGGCTTTCAGTCCATAGTGCATCTGCAACTGTAGAACCTTTTTTTTCCTGATCTGTGTCCCATATGATCTCCATGCTGTATTGAAAGGTAGCACCTGTGACAGCAAATGTTTAGGTTACCATAAGCATCTCAATGAATAGTACAGGCGAGACGCTAAGAAGTGTTTGTGAAAAGTAAAACAGAGATTATGCTTTGCGGTTAGGCTGTCTGATGAGACTGAACTTGTAACTGTCAAGCTTCAGCAGTAAAACTGTCTTTTAAAATGTGAATGATTTACCCTGCAGCTTGTTTTGTTTAACTTCTGTTTCCAGTTTAATGCATTTCTAATAACAATATGTCTGTGTCTTGCTGTCCATCTTCTCAGGTGGTGTGTTCAGAATCGGATCCTGGGCAGACATCATTAATGCCCACGTGGTTCCAGGCCCTGGGGTGGTGAAAGGCCTGAAGGAAGTAGGTCTTCCTCTCCAGCGCGGCTGTCTCCTGATTGCCCAGATGAGTTCCCAAGGGTCACTTGCAACGGGTGAATACACAAAAGCTGCAGTAAGTAGGCAGTCTTGTTGAAGGTTAAAAGCTTGTAAAGTGTTGTGACACTGAGGTTTTGTGTGCTTCTAATATTTGCACTTCCAAAAGTCTCCCCAGCTCTAACTATTATAGGGTGTTTTTTTTTTTTCCTGTGGAGACTCAGGAATCTGATGCTGTGGTGTTTAAAGATTGCAGCTGTAGGCTAGTGGTGTAAAGTGGTCGGAGTTCACACTGAATTCTAGTCAACATGCTGAGTTTGCTATTGCCCCTCCCCTCTCCTTTTCTTTTTCTTTAGCAATAAATTTCTAATTAGTTTAAGTTCATTCATTGTATTATTTATAACATGGAAAGAAACATAAAATTCACATTCCTGGCTGTAAGTGCAGTGGGACCAGTGAGGGGTGAGTCAGCTCTGGGAGGGTTTATGTTGGTAAAGCAAGAACAGGTGTTTCATACCCCTGCCCTGCAGAGCTTGGAGTGTCAAAAGGTGGATGAGAAACAGTCAAGCTTAATTTTAGGTATATAATTTGTAACTGTTTACTTATTTTTCAGGTACAGATGGCTGAAGACAACTCAGATTTTGTTTTTGGATTCATATCTGGATCTAGAGTTAGTAATAAACCGGAATTTCTTCACTTAACTCCAGGAGTGCAGCTGCAAGCTGGAGGTAACTAACTTTTTTTTTTCTGAAATATTTATAGCCTGTTTGTAAGTACAGTGAGTGATCTAGCCTTCAGTGAAAAAGTGACTTCTGAAGAGGCTTTGGTTGCTGGTTCTGTGGTGGGAGGAGTCTGTATTTGCCGTTCTGTGTTTCTGGGTACACTGGTCCCTTTCTTGTGAGTTCTGAAAGGCAACCAACAGCATTGTTTGTGTGCTGAAGTCTATGCATACCATAAAGCACAGTCCTTAATACATGTGAAATGCCTTCAGGTAGGTGTTAGGTTGGATGTACAACTTCTCAGTAGGAGTAGAAAAAAAGATTTTTTTAAAAACAAATACAAAAGTCTAATTGTAACACTATTGATATTGATACAGATGCAATATTAATGAGTTTGAAGTCTTATAGTGACTAAACAGCTTATCACTGAACCAGCTGGGGAAGATGTGTTTCTCTACAGTACGTAATTCTTATGAAACCTGAAGTGAAATCTCAAGCTTTTATGTGAATGTTTGGGGATTTGCCTGTTTTAAGAAGGCTAGAGCTTATTACAGTAATCCTGATCAGTACTTCTTTGTGTAACCAATCTATCTATCATGAACCTTTGAAGGTTTTTAGTAGGTAGTAGGAGGTTTTTTGTAGATACAGTTTTGTATGAACTAAAGAAAATGGTGTGTCTATTTCAGGTGATAACCTTGGACAGCAGTACCTAAGCCCCAAGGAAGTTATTAGTGAAAAAGGTTCAGATATCATCATTGTGGGACGTGGCATCTTGTCAGCTTCAGACCGTCTTCAAGAAGCAGAGAAGTACAGGAAGGCAGCTTGGGAGAGCTACCTGAGCAGACTTGGTGTTTGTGCAGAAGACTGAAAGCAGGCTGCTTTCCATGTCAATAAGGAAAGCTGATGGAGCTGCAGTCATCGTGAGACTTCCAGTTAAATACATAGACATTTCAGCTGGTAGAAAACTGCCCTTTTGGAGAAAAAATGTTTTAGTAACTAAGTTATTTTTAGTTGCACCCACGGAGATCAAATTGTACATGCCATAGTATTTTTTTAATATTTGAACGTATGAAACCAAAACTTCAGACCTAATACAACGTCATTTTTTAGTCTTAATAGCTTTTCTGTGCTGAAAAATGTTGCACAAAACACTCCAAGGGTGTTTGGTTGGCTGTTGCTTTTGTTCCTTTCCCCACCCTCACGTTTCTCTGGCTGTGGAAACAGTATTTTACTGTTCTCAAAAAACTTCATCTGCAGATCTGACCCTCTGCCCCACTCTCACAGGATTGCTCGGCTCTGCTATTTCCAAGGAGCAAATATGAGTCTTAATCCCTCACTGAAATTTGAATAACATGGTTTTTAATAAATACTTTTTTGCTACTGTTTTCCCTTCTTTGGATCTGTAAGTCTTCTTTCTGTGGCAGTGTGAAAATTTTCAGAGCCCCATTGTTACAAGAAGCCATTCTGGTGTGTTGGACTGTAGGAATTACTTACGATTCTGTTTGCAGAAGCTACAAAGAATTTGTCAGAGCAGCTAGTTGTGTGCTTAATTATAGTGGAACTATTGATTCCTCTAATTGGAAACAAAATACTTTGTTTATTCACCTTTTTGTGACATAACTGGTGTATTTCCAGGAATTACTTTCTAAGCTTTGTGGTGAAGAAGCAGAAATATCTTGCATGATTTGTTTTGATTAGAAAGGATGGAATAACCTTAAATATATCTAGAGTATGTGTGGTGGAAATCGGCTTGAATTTTCTTTGCTATCAAGAAGGCAAAGACAAATGGTGATGCGGTTCTAGACAGTTGCTCTTCCTGTGCTGATGCAGAGGAAGCGGAGTTCCTTGGTTAATGCGCTTACCTGTAGACTGAATATCTAGTGAGAAGAGTTTTTTGGCAATTTTTGGACTCTTCGCTAAGTTTTTTCAAAATGGGAGGTTTGAATTATGCTGAAGTTCAGAAGGAGAGTTTTTGTTCACTGTTGGTAAGATTAAACATGCCTGTGTATCTTGACCAACACGTTTATCTTGAGGACTTTTGGCGGCTTTGTGTTATGCTGATTGTGTTTGTGACGTGCTCTGTTGGCAGTAAGACTTAAGAAATGTAGAACTGAAAAAATTCCTTGCTGTCTGGGTATGTTGGGGTGATGACTTTGCCCTTTCATACTTCATGTTCCCTGGAAGTGTGCTTCTGCTTCCCTTGATGAAGGGTCTTCTTAAGGGGCTTAGAAGTTGGTTACTGTGGGGAGAATATTAGAATTTGCTCGGGCTGTGTGGTAGGTTTTTTGGGTGTTTTTTTTCTCCCCTTGGGGCTATCATTTGGTTCATGAGTCTTATTATTAGATTATGTACCATAATCTACATTTGGAGAACTCCATCCAGGAAAGATGAAGGCTCTCTTGGGTCACCTTCCACAGCTGGAATTTGATGAGTGCGTTGTCTTGTGCAGCTGCCCTGCAATAGTCTGAGAGTTGTGAAATTTTACATCAGCTTCTAAGAAGTTCCAGTCTGAAGTGAATGGAGGGGTTGGGATTTTGTTGACTCTCTCATCTCAATGATCTCATGGTCTTGGGACTGGTAGCAGAAACAAGCTTTTCTCACTTGAACTGTTCTGCAGAAAATGACTTTTTCCACCAGAGGGAGCTGAGAGTCTATTTTTCTGGATAGTCGATGCCCTAACTCTTATACAGCTAATAGTTTCCAGTGATGATACCAATTCTAGATATGCTTAGGATAAAAATCTGTCTGGTTTTCAACAAGTTACACTCTTGCTGGTGCCCTCGTTTAGAACAGTAGAGTTTACCAAGTAGCTGCCTCCGGCTGGAGTTCAGCTCCGACTGTTGTTGTAGGCTCACTCTTAAAGGACAAGCAGAATTTTGTGAGTTCAATATTTTCCACTAACTAAACTGAATCTTGTTAAGCGGGCGGCTGACGTGTATGCAGCTAAATCCCTGAGCTAGTTCATCAGGCCTCTAGCTGAAAAAAATAGCAACTGGATTTGGAGAGATTGATGTGTTCTAATACCCAGTTGCTTTTAGAGGATATTTGCTATTCGTTTTCTTTGTAAAACAAGTTCTGAGGAACAGATCAATTGGAAAACTTCATTTCACAGTTCTTCATTGTGTGCTCAGTAAATCATCCAGAAAGAGCTGTGTTTTGGCGCTTCGCTTCACACCAAAGTCCCAAACATTTCAATTAGTAAAAGAAAAAGCATGTTACCTCCTATATGCATTCTTCTGTCAGAGTGATTATAGTAAACAAGCGTGTGCACTTTCTTTGAGGCACCTGGAAGTGATTAAAAATCCATTTCAAATTAAGAGCAAATGTTAATTTCCGTGCTTGCCCCCACTGCTCACATTCATTGCATAGTTCCTGCTGTTGGTCCCAACTGTTCCTTACATGGGAACTAGGTCACAATTTACAAAACTCATTTGCATCATAAAACACGCATCTCAAAGTCTCGCAGCTCACTCTCTGCTCTGATTGAGGCTGGGGTAGAGGCATAAGGCTATGTTTAAATTTCTGGGCTATCACATGATTTTTATTATCGGGCAAGTAGAGTGTTTATGTGAAATTGTGATCAGTAATCCACTCTGGAGTATGGTTTTATAACATAATGAAAAGAATTTGCACTTTTTCATGGTGAAATAAGGCTGTCAGTGCTTGCAGGAGGCCTGATGTGCTGATCTCTGTGAGTGGGGACTGCATGAGAGACCAGCACGAGCAGGAACCTCTTGGGAATTGTTGTGTAGCTTTTGATACTTGTGTGTAAAGTTCACTGTGTCTCAGCCAGGCTGTGGCAATCTCTGTCTGGCACAAGGAGTGCTGCCTCAAGAGAGCTCTGCCTGGGTACTTCAGTCGGTATAACCCTACGTAAGTGCAGTGCTTGACTCGGACTTAAAATGCTTGCAAAAATCTTGATAAACCCAGTACTGAATTAAAAGCAGCCCAGTTAACATTTTTGTCCTTAAAAATATGATTTGTTTTGTCACGGTATCAGCATTCCTTTATTAATTGATAATTGACAGGTCATAATGAAGTTTCCATAGCCTATTCCATGAAAATTTATTTAAGACGTAATCCCAGAAAAATAACTGAATCACTTCCCTTTGAATTTATTTGGAAAGCCTGTTGCTGTGGATTTTTTTAGCAAGTGACACAAACATTGCATTGAGGGAACAGGACTGAAGGAATGCAAAACACCCAGGGGAAGTTTGTTTCCAGAGCTGCGTTTTGGAGGTCACTGACTCAGGGAGATGTTCTGTTTTGGGAGACTTGTAACTGGACCGCGTGTGAGACAGGCTGGATGTTCAGTTTGTTTGTTTGTAATGGCTCTGTTGGTTCTTGGTCAGTCTGTACAACAGTGAAAAGGACAGCTTCATGTTTGAGCACTGCAGCAAATTAAAACTCAGCCTGGTGCCTGCTGCAGCTTCAGGTTTTCCTCAAACCCTTTTGGCAGGTGTTTGCAGGCTGGGACCCGTGACCCTGCCTGCGTGTCTGGTTGGCTTTGTTCTCAGTCTGAGTTCTCTGTTTCTGCGTGACTCCTGTCCTCCTCTGGACTTATTCTCCTAAGTTGATGCTGTCCACAGTCAGGCTGGGAAAATGCAGGGCTGTAGGTAGAGGCTGGCCAGGACGGAGAAGAAGAGGAAGCCCAAGCAAGGCTGTCACTGTGAAGTTCTTGCTTACAGCATGGTCCCCTGAGCAGAGGCGTAGTGGTACGTCAGATGTAGGCTGCCCAGGGAGGTGGTTGAGTCACCATCCCTGGATGTGTTTAAGGGACATTTAGATGCGGTACTGAGGGACATGGTGTAGGGGAGGACTTTGTAGAGTAGGGTAGATGGTTGGACTCCATGATCCCAAGGGTCTCTTCCAACCTGAATGATTCTATGATTCTATGTTGTGTCGAGGCCAAATAGGTGGTGCAGGAGGAGAAGCTGAGCTCGTGTAGTTACTTTTGATCTGTTTCTGAACAACTAATAGTAGCTATACAAAAGGTACTTTCACAAACGTGGCTATTTAGATGGGGAAATTCTGCAGCTTTCCTGCAGCTGATCACTTCTGCTTTGCTGAAAGGTATCATTTCAGGCTGATGATGGAAGCGGCCATAAAGGTTGTAAGAGGGAAAGACGTGGTTATAAGGGGGAAAGACCTGGTTCTAAGGGAAAATCCTGCACACTCTGCTCAAATACTGACAGAGAAGCTGCCTGCCAGCCTGGGAACCGGGCCTGGGAACTGCAAGCATCCTTGGGGAGTGCAGCTGGCATCTTTGAAGTGCAGCTGGGTACAGAGAAACAAGGCACAGCCCTAGATAACATTGATAAGTGCAAAAACAAGGAACTGTAACAGCACGTTATCACCTGAAAAGGTGGGGAAAAGAAGTCTGGATAAGGGGGAAAACATCCTGAGAAAGTAAGCATTGGGAACAGCCATTGCCTGGTCCAAGTGGCAGAACAGCAAAACAGTCGGGAAACACAAAAATGAGTCTGAGAGAATAGGAAACATCACGGGTTATTGGCTGTGCCAGGTGAAAAACAGAAATTGGCAGCATCTATTGGCTGCCCCAGGTGGTGGTATCCTACACCCCTTTATGTCCCTCTGATATAAAAAGGGCTCACTTTTTAGTTGAAATGGACCCTCTTTCCTGCACACAAACCCCTTCGCCCTACAACATTTCCCGGGCAGAGCAGACCCTCGCTGGGGACCCCAGGCTGACTCCACCACCCAAGTGAGACTTCATCTGCTGTCGAGTGGCCTCATTTCTGGGACGGATTTGACTGGCCCCACTGCTGAGATCGGTTTGATGAGCACTTGCTACCGGTAATATTTTTTTAATATATGTACATGCGTATAAGCAATTTACTGGTAAGTATATTTGCTGCTTTACTAGTGATAATTATACAGTAACTTGTAATATTGAGATGAAGACTTGCTACTCATATTAATTGCTGCTGTTGTGGAAATATATATTTGCTTTCTGGTAGTAATTTGTAGTAAATTGTAGTGTATCTATACGACTACTCTAGGTATTTCCCAATTGTAACTATACTTGCTGTGAGAGTAGTAAATGGTAATGAAGTAAAGAAACATATAAATTGTAGTGTATCTATACTACTGCTATAGGTATTTCCCAATCATAACTATACTTGCTGTGAGAGTAGTAAACGGTAATGAAGTAAAGAAACGTTGGTAATAAATCCTCAGTGTCCTTGTGCGTGAGGGAGTCCTGCAAACCCGCAGCTGTGATCTTTGCACACCTGCAGGCTGGGCAGCCCTTCTTGATCGTGGCATTATTTGGTGTCAGAGGTGGAGTTCTGTGATAGAGAGGTCATGGATGCTTGGGAGAAGGCAGTAGAAGAGCAGAGGAAATGGCAAGAGGCGAAGGGGTGGAAAACCCCTCGGTGGGACAGGGATTGGGTGTCTGAGAACTGGTCGAGCTGGGAAATGCTGCGAGCAGAGTTCCAGAAGTGGCAGGACGGTCACAAGTGCAAAGCAGAGGATGGGAAGGGGGCCTTCATTGGGCTCCTCACGGAGGCGCTGGCGGCCGCGGGCGCTTGGTTTAACGCTGCTCGGCAGGAACTGGAAGCTTTGCAGCAAGCTAAGGGTGCAGAAGCACAGGCAGTTGGCGTTGAATCCCACAATTTTGTTACAAACCAATTACTTCAACAATTAGAAACGGACCTCAGACCTCTGGCTGTAGAACAGCTAGAGCAAGAGCCTCCCTGCCTGGTTTCGGTGAGTGAGGTCACGGAAAAATTACACGTACTGAGAATGGATAACGAGGAGGAGGAGGAGGACTTTGATTCTGGCAGCAGGTCTTCCACCCCCACTTTGTTACCTGAGCATCGTCCAGATAACGTGGCCTCCTTGTACCCTGGCATTAAAACTTTCCCGGAGCAACTCCCAGCAGCAGGTCTTCCACCCCCACTTTGTTACCCGAGCATCGTCCAGATAACGTGTCCTCCTTGTACCCTGCCATTAAAACTTTCCCGGCTGCTGCTGGAGAGGAAGGTGCTCCCCCGCTGCCTGGGGTCAGGATGACCGCTATGAATTTTAGCGCAGAACAGCTAAGGCAGCTGTCCCTGCAGTACGGCAAAAAGCCCCACGAGGACTGGGTGGGATGGGTGGCACGGTGCTACCAGCTGGGAGCTGGAACCGTCATCCTTAATCAGACTGAGGCCGGACAAATATTCCTGGGAGGAAGCATACTTCTCTTAAACCCCGACGCAGGGGCTGGGGTGAATACCTTCTCCCTGTTATCTTCCATAATACATGCCGTTAGAAAAATGCCGGGACCCTGGGGATATCTCCCTCCCCCTCCCTGGAGTACTCCTGATGGGTTTTCTGGCTGGACCATGAGACTGGCTGCTCGGGATGTCCTTAAGGGACAAGGGGCGATACCCCAGGACATGATGGCAGTGCCAGCAACCGCAGCGGGGAAACTGAAACTCTTGCAAAATGCAGCACCTGGAGGGCCGAAGAACCTGGCCTTAATGCTGCGCCACGAAACCTGGGACTGGAATACCATAATGACCCAGGGGCTGCAAAATTGGACAGCCCTTCTGGGGAGGCGACGAGGACTGGGAAGCACCCCTGAAATGGTAGCCCATAAAAGGGAAGGTCGGGTCAGGGTCGTCCAGATGGTAAAGGGAGGTCAGAGGAATAAGCGTAAGGGACAGAACGCTCAAAACGCCCAAATTAATCAATCCGACACAAAGCAGCCCAGTGGGAAACAGGAGTGTGATCTGGAACGGAGACGCTTGAGTGATCTCCTGCGAGGAATCGGATTCACAGCAGGACAGCTGGAGGGGCTGCCCCTCTTTGTCTTGCAGAGACTGTGGGATAACCGGGACGGGGGCGGCACCAGCAGCCCAGGGACGGGGAAGGGATCAGGTGACGTTAGACCTTAGTCCCTCTGCCTCCCCCATCCCCGACAGCCTTGTCGTGTCCGCTCCCCCGACCCGGCCCCCCGAAAATGAATAGAGGAGCTCTGAACGTTGGCCCAGGGAGACCCAACAACCCCTCCCAGGTGGCCAGAATTTTTGGAATTAATATTAGCACCCTTGTATACCATTAACAGTGAATGGCAAATACTCCATCTCTTTTCTTTTGGGTACAGGAGCCTCAACATCAATAATTAAAGCTGAGGATGCCCCTGGGTTAATTCAGAAACCTCAAGAAAGGATTTCTATAGTAGTGATTACCAGGAAAATACGAGAGCTCCCCGTAGCCAGAATAAAATTGGCTCTGCCCAGTGGAAGGACACTGAGACTCACGCTAGCAGTAGGACTTTTAAGTAGTTTGAGTACACATATATTAAAATCCCAGCCTATTAATACTCCATTAGGCTCTCAAACCCTCAGACACAGGACTTTGTAATTCCTGTAGATAGAATACCTGCTTTTCTGTTAGAGGCAGCACCCACTTTACCTAAAAGTCCCTTCACCCACATATGATAGCACTATATTAGCCCTGAAGCCTCACAAGGCATAACTGCTCTCATCCAGGATTTAGGACAATGGGGTACTATTCAGAGAACTCCTTCACTATATAACTCCCCTGTACAGCCTGCCCATAGGTGTAATAGCACCTGCTGTTGGATGGCAGACTGTTGTAAATTAAATGAAAATACTGGACCCTTCCATGCTGCTGTCCCCTCTGTTACAAATCTTATTTTTTCTATGGGACAAGCAGCCCAGCCTTGGATGCCTGCCATGGATAGAAAATATCCATGTTTTCTGCAGTCCCTTTACAATCTGAGAATCGAGAGAGTTTTGCTTTTACCTGGGGTACAATACAGTTTGCTTTTACCTGATTACCTCAAGGGTTCAAGCATAGCCCTATGTTGTCCCACCAGGCTTTAGCTAGGGAATCAGACAAGTCCCACAGGAGCCAAGGTGACAGTATATCAATACACAAATGATATTTTAAATGGAGGTGATTCCCTCACTAATAATATGTCCAAATAATATGTCCAAATAATATGTGATCACTCTGGGAGCTATAGGACTCTGGCAAGCACATCTTCCAGAGTCTGACATAATTGCGTGACCCTTACCTCAACCCTCTTTAAAAGCTGTGTTACCTGGGCATGGGTAGTTATTCCTGAAGCAACATTTAATTCATGATATGCAGTGTTTCAGAATATCAGGCTATGGGCTCCATAATACCAAGACCTTGCATATAGGACGTTTCCATGGATGGAGTGATGCACGTCACCTGTAAGAGAGAAGCAGTGACATATTTATTGGTATAAAGCAGGTATTTACCAAAGCTTGATAGTAAATGCAACAGTGGTTTAACAAGACTCTACGGCAAAGGCACACTTGGTTATTTACTGCATAGAGGATAGGGTCAGACAGAACTGTCAGGGAGACCCTCCTGTTGAGTCACGAGGTTCAGAGAGGACCCCCTTGCTTTCTAAACTCCTTCTCAGAGAGGAGTCTAGGTGCGGCTGGATCCAGGCCTAGTCCCAGACTTGGTCAACCCACATGAAAGAGCAGGAGTGGATGACAGACCGAAGACTGTACTAAGCTCTTCAGTCATCTGGTGGCATCCCCAACTGAGACCCCAGGGAGGCAGCAAACTGAAAAGAGGGTCTGGTCGGCTCCGCACAGGAGGGAGTCACTGATGACCACAATTCTGCTCCACCATTAACCTCAATGGGCTGCAGGGGGACAGCCTGCCTCACCATGGTCTGCACCATGAGCTGCAGGGGAATCTCTGCTCCAGCCCCTGGAGCACCTCCTCCCCCTCCTTCTTTGTTGACCTTGGTGTCAGTAGAGTTGTTGCTCTCACATATTCTCAGTCCTCTCTTTGGCTGTAATTGCTGTCGTGCAGGTTTCCACCCACACCACACTTCCTCCTTCCTTCTTAAATATGTTACCCCAGAGGCACTAACACTATTGCTGATGGGCTCGGCCTTGGCCAGCAGCTGGTCTGTCTTGGAGCCAGCTGGCATTGGCTTGGACATAAGGGAAGCTTCTACTATCTTCTCACAGAAGCCACCCCTGCAGCACCCCTATTGGTATAAAGCAGGTATTTACCAAAGCTTGATAGTAAATGCAACAGTGGTTTAACAAGACTCTACGGCAAAGGCACACTTGGTTATTTACTGCATAGAGGATAGGGTCAGACAGAACTGTCAGGGAGACCCTCCTGTTGAGTCACGAGGTTCAGAGAGGACCCCCTTGCTTTCTAAACTCCTTCTCAGAGAGGAGTCTAGGTGCGGCTGGATCCAGGCCTAGTGCCAGACTTGGTCAACCCACATGAAAGAGCAGGAGTGGATGACAGACCGAAGACTGTACTAAGCTCTTCAGTCATCTGGTGGCATCCCCAACTGAGACCCCAGGGAGGCAGCAAACTGAAAAGAGGGTCTGGTCGGCTCCGCACAGGAGGGAGTCACTGATGACCACAATTCTGCTCCACCATTAACCTCAATGGGCTGCAGGGGGACAGCCTGCCTCACCATGGTCTGCACCATGAGCTGCAGGGGAATCTCTGCTCCAGCCCCTGGAGCACCTCCTCCCCCTCCTTCTTTGTTGACCTTGGTGTCAGTAGAGTTGTTGCTCTCACATATTCTCAGTCCTCTCTTTGGCTGTAATTGCTGTCGTGCAGGTTTCCACCCACACCACACTTCCTCCTTCCTTCTTAAATATGTTACCCCAGAGGCACTAACACTATTGCTGATGGGCTCGGCCTTGGCCAGCAGCTGGTCTGTCTTGGAGCCAGCTGGCATTGGCTTGGACATAAGGGAAGCTTCTACTATCTTCTCACAGAAGCCACCCCTGCAGCACCCCTTCTACCAAAACCTTGCCATGCAAACCCATTACGCTTGTAATACTGCCTTTCTCCTGGTACAAACCAAATCCCGGACCTGCTTCTGTAGCAGCCATGCTGAGCTGGCTTCCATGCATCACAGATAGCAGAGCACAGCTCCATTGGACAATCTCCTTCTCAGACTTTGGATGCTCCTCAATCTGCTCACCTCCTCCAGCAGCTCAGCTACCATGCAGAGCAGTTCATCTACCTGGTTTGCTTGCTCTCAGCCTCCATCTCCAGGAATATTGTTTTAACTTATTTAAATCACCTGCTCTGCCGGGTTCCCCTCAATCGCACAAGAAACATTCCTTGTTTAGTTACATTCTCACCTTGTTCTTGTGTGTCCCTCACTGATGCTGGTGCTCCTCGCCACCCATTACATGTTCAGTGCAATCCAGAAGATCACAGAATCACAGAATCTTAGTGGTTGGAAGGGCATAAACAACAAACAAAAAAAAAAAAAAAAAAAAAAAAAGATGATGATGCACAGAGCACACTGAGGGGACACCTGGGCTTATGGGGGGGATTGATAGTACAATATGCAAAGGCGAAGGGTGCTGAGCTCGGTACTGATATATATATATTATATATATATATAAAAATATAATATATATAATATGTATAATGATTGGAAAACAAAATTATGGAAAATTAAAGGAAGGTGCTCAATCACCAGGGTGACGAGCATCTCATTTCTAAGTGGTGGATATCCGAATTACCTAATATCCAAAAGGAATGAGGCGTTTGTTTTTTTTTCTTTCAGGTCACGCTAACTGCAACATCAGGAATTGGAAACTCAAGCTTATTCGCCCTGGATTTTGGTCCTATCTTATTTGTCATACTGATTTGGCAAGGTGGCATGACATGAAACAACGTCATGAGCACTTACCTTTCTTATAATTGTTATATGTTATACATAATCATTGGATCATATCTAGTAATTGCACGATTGCTTGTTTCCTTATCTCAAGTATATAATAGCAACAACATTGTTCAATTTATGAATACAATTTCTCAAGCAGGTAACAAATTGGATTGTTGGTATTGCTTATAACACCCTGATCATTAGATGCCAAATTTTGGTGGTTAGCAGAACCTGTCCCCAAAGCACCTTGTTACCAATCAAATATGACATACTTCCCAGTACACCAAATTATCAACAACAGGCTTTCAAAGTGCATTCATATGACAAGGCTCCATAGTGTATTACGACACTCTGGAACACAAAGTCAATTTGTGTGGGGAAGACAAGCAATTGTAATCACACCCAAGCACAGTTTCAACGTCAGTGTGACAGAACACAAGCTTGTATTGATCCTGGAAACCTCATGGACCTGACATAATGAATCAGCAATTAAAAACAAAGGGGGTTTTAATGGACTCTGGAATCTTACATGGAACATTAATAACAGCAATTGTCAAATATACTATAATCTCACAGGTCCTAATTCTACATGCTTTTGTTATACAGAGTAATGGTTGGCTTAGTACTAATGATAAATGGCACATGTGGCCCAAGCAACACATCTGGCTGTATAGATTGTAATCCCTCTTGGACACTCCAATCAATGTGCTTAATGAAATGGAATTGTTTTTCTAATTCATTCTGTAAACGTGGCAACAACTCCAGGTGAAGCTGGTGGCCTACCGTTTAATACCTGTATGGTTCTGGCTTTGTGGCACAAATGCCTCTTAGAGTTTACCACCACAGCAGACAGGCACTTGTACCACAGCACATATCACAGAATCACAAAATCACAGAATCTTCTAGGTTGGAAGGGACCTTAAAGATCATCTTGTCCAACCGTCAACCTAACTGACAAAAACAGACACCCACACAACAAACAAGGAGCATCATCACTAAACCATACCTCCCAGCACTACATCAACCCGTCTTTTGAACCCCTCCAGGGATGGTGCCTCAACCACCTCCCTGGGCAGCCCATTCCAATGTCTGATAACCCTTTCAGTGAAAAAATTTTTACTAATATCCAGCCTGAATATCGCTCCTTAGGCACCTCAATCTCAAGATTTGACTTTGCCCCCATTACCTACATGTAATGGTTGTGTTGAAAGTGTCTAAGTCTACAGTAATGAGACCATCTAAGCTTCCTAAGTTTGTATGTGTGCTGTTTCCAAACTTGGGTGTCACTGAATTAGAATGAGCTGTTGTTAATCTTTCTTCTACACTTGAAATTAATCTCCATCTCTGGGTTCTTCAGAGCATCCATAGTAGCATTTTGAGTAACTTGCTTTCACGGTTGGCTACTATTGCAGGTGAAGTATTAAGAAAAGTCATCATTGGGGGGTTAACTAAAAGAGTTTTACTAACGATCAAATGATGACCAGATGGTAATTAATTGATGACTGAATGAAAGTCAAATGGTGATTAAGCAATAATTGAATGTAAATTAAGCAGTGATTTGACAATGTATTGTCAATGATCTGTCAAGTATCTGACAATGATTTAAAAGATTATTTAGACTGTGATTAGATGATGATGTACACAGTGGTTAAACACTCTAGTACTTACTATACTTCTAATAATTACACTATAGCTGGATACATAAATGTTGCTAGCATACAATATACCTTTAGGCCTAATGTAAAATGTCACTTACGTCATTAGAGACATCAAATGCCAGGTGAGGGGTCTCTCAGCCTTGAGGATTAACCTTGAGAGGTGTCACTGCTCAAGGGGAGATCCCCTCCATATCACAAATCAAAGCACTGTCTGTATCACTTTTATCCAAACCGGTACCATACACACGTACCTCAAACAACAAACCCTCTCAGAAGTTGCACCAACATTGAGCCCGACGTGGCCATGAGTCTCCTCCGCCTCACGCACTAGGAGGCAAGAGAGACGCACCAGGCGGGGTGTAGTCTCACTCCTAGTGACCCATCGGTGGCTGTAGGCCAAGGGGTGGAGTCATGGAAGCAGCCATAGAAGCAACCTGTTTATAAAGGGGAAAATATTGCACAGAAGAAGATGCCTGCTCAAACACCGACAGAGAAAATGACAGCCAGCCTGGGAACCAGAAGCATCCCTGGGGAGCACAGCTGGGTACCAAGAAACCAGAGACCTCCCGAGGTACCTTCAATGATAAGTGCAAAACCAAGGAACTGTAACAGCACGTTATCATCTGGACCGGTGAAAAAGTCTGGAAAAGGAGGAAAACATCCTGAGAAAGTAAGTGGTGGTAACTGCCGTTGGTTATTCTAACTAGCAGGACAGAAAAACAGTCTGGAAATACAAAATTTGGTCTGAGAGACTAGAAAACATCATCTCTTATTTGCTGTGTCAGGTGAAAACCAGAAAATCATAGCATCTATTGGCTGCTCTGACTGGTGGTGTCCTTCAACCTCTTATGTCACTGTGATATGAAAAGGATTTACTTACTTTTTACCCAAAAGTGGACCTTCTTTCTCTGAGAAGAGCCCATGCATGAATGCCTTTTCCCCACGACATTTCCTTGGCAGAGTGGACACTTGCTGGGCACAGCTGGCTGACTCTGGGCTCCGTGACGCAGAGTGAGTGAGACTTTTTCTGATTGGCTCCACTTCTGGGATGGGTTTGATGAGCACTTGGTACCAGTAACATTAAATATACATACATATATATATTTGCACGCATATAAATAATTACTGATAAATATATTTGCCGCTTTATGAAACATAATTCTGTAGTAACCTGTAATATTGAAATATAGACTTGCTACTAATATTGATTGTGCTGCTGTTGAAAGATATATTTGCTTTCTGGTAGTAATTCATAATATAAATATTATAAACATAAGTGTTCTTGCATTGACAATGATGACCTGTAGTAAAATGCAATAAAGTAATTTAGGACATTAATCCTCCATGTCCCCTTGTGTGTGACAAAGTTCTGTGAACTCACCTTTGCCCACCTGCCGGCTGGGTAACCCTTCTGGGTCATGATAGCCACATGGAGAACTTTCTGTTGGGCTGTGTCCAGTGGACGATGAAATCATAGAATCATAGAATCATTGAGGTTGGAAGAGACCCTTGGGATCATCAAGTCCAACCATCTACCCTACTCTACAAAGTTCTCCCCCACACCATATCCCCCAACACCACATCTAAACAACTCTTAAACACGTCCAGGGATGGTGACTCAACCACCTCCCTGGGCAGCCTATTCCAATGCCTGACCACTCTTTCTCTGAAAAATAAAATCCCCATGTCTCTGTTGCATGGTATTGACTTTTTGCAGGCTGGCAGTGAAGAGGA
Organism: Calidris pugnax; assembly: GCF_001431845.1. Taxonomy (NCBI): domain Eukaryota; kingdom Metazoa; phylum Chordata; class Aves; order Charadriiformes; family Scolopacidae; genus Calidris; species Calidris pugnax. Next base: position 2,378,619 of record NW_015090770.1, on the reverse strand, counting down.
GGAAGAGGACCAACAATTAATTCCAGTTCTACGTGTGTTCAGAAATGGAGATGCTGCTGGGCTCCAGATGTAGTCCATTAGCTTGCCTTGGCATTTCCTGCCAGGCATCTTAGTGACCCCCTCCTCAATACACTAGCTCCTTCGCTTGCCAAGTGGCTGGAGAAATGCACAGTTAAATTGGTTCAAGAATGTGGGGAATTCATCTTCCAGAGCTTACCTTTCAGCTACTGAGCACCTTCTCACTCCACCATAAAGGGCAAAGAGGATGCAAAGCAGGAACATGTCACTCAGGCTTGTGTTACAGCAAAGGGTTACAGTGCATCTCCAACACTAACAAAGCAAATAACTGCTGCTATTGGCTTTGACTTTTCCCAAGGCATGATGCAATCCTCTTTTGCCCAGAAACCCCAGCAGCACAGGGAAAACGAGCTGGTGAGCCCCATCCCCAGTGGCTGTGCAGCAGCAGCCTCCAGCTGTGGCTGGGGAAACAGGAGGGGCTGGGGTTGCAATGGCATCCGGATTCCAGCCTGGCCAGACAAGCACTGTGACGTTTTTCCATCACATGTGACCCGTCGGTGCCTTCTGCTGTAGTTTTCATTCAGGAATGCTAGCTGTGGTCAGGCTGCCTGTATTTACAGACACAAACAAACTGCTGCTGACTGAAATACACCATTCCCATGACTCTGCTTGGCACCAACGTTGCAAGGGTGAAGGCAGATCTGGTTACACAGTAAAGCAAAGCCTTCTTGCTCTTAGCATCACTGCAACACTCTTTTTTTTTTTTTTTTTTTTTTGGTGCAACATTGGGGAGAAGCTAAATGGGGGGGGGGGATGGAGGGTACGAGCTGGTGTGCATTGCCCAGCCCAGCGCCATGGGCAGCAGGATGCTCTTTGCTAACAATTACCCCTATTTCCCTATTTTTGCTACGCTGCCTCATGAGGCTCGTCTGTGGTACCCTTCCCTCACCTGCTTGCTTCCTGGCTACCCTACAGACCAGTCTGCTTTCCAACTGGGTCTCCCTTTGCAGGGGAAGGAGGACATTTTTTACCCAAACCATCCCTTAATGGCACGTCAAACCAGCTCCCTACAGCTGCCTTCATTTCCCGGTCTCTCAGCTCTAACCCAGCTTGTTGGGAAATGCCACAGCATAAAGGTAATCTGCAAGGGAAAGGGTGGCAGGGTGGCACTGCCTGCGCCCTTCCTTTCAGAGGGCAAAGAAAGCTAGCAAAGGGGTTGGGTTTGATTTTAAGCTGCTTGGCCCTTCGCAAAGAACTGCAGCGGAGCTGTATTCACAGTGTTTGCTGCTTTGGGTGGCAAAGCTGGTTTAAAATGTTCCTGCCCTTCCTTTCCCTCCACTTTCCTTCCTGCTCCCCCTTTCCATGCCTGGGGCGCTACAGCTTGCGTGAGACAGTCACATGAAACAAGCCATAAAATTGATCGGTCTACTTGTGATAATTATTCTTTGATTGTTTTCTATTTTTTCTTTTGTGGTAGTGATGACATCTGTCCTGCTAGCCCGGCAGCAGGCAGTGGGGTGGTCACAAAAACTCAATTTGCCCCACGCATTCTCCATCCCAAGCAGCAGCGTTAGTCCCAGGTATTAAATATGCAACATCTTAAGCCTGCAAACTTTAGCCTGGTCTTCAATATTGTGTAGGAAACATGGTGCTCTGAAAAGCTGCTCTCTGCAGTGCTCAGGCCTGTCCTGTTGCTCATGGGGCTGCAGGGAGGTGGCAACACAGCCCCCAAACCACACACAGGTGGGTTACATGAAGGGAGAATCAGCATTTAACCAGAGCCTGCCCTTGCAATTGTTTTCAGGATTTCTTCCTTCCCTGCTAGGGCAGATCTGGTGGAATCAAGTGGGAAGACAGGGCATGGATTTAATTTCTTTGGGGTTTTGGTCCTGCCCTGACACTGAGCAGCGCCAATGCTGCCCATGTGCCACTTGCTGCACTCCTAAAAATCCCCATTTTGAACTATTTGTAGTGTGGTCTGTTGCATTTCTCCAGTGCTGCTGGTAGGAGGAGGGAGGACCATAAAGTTCTTGAAGGAGAGCTGTTTATACTGAGCTTCTGTTTATAGAGGCAAAAACAAATAAAAAAAAATAAAAATAAAAATCCGGAAGGATGGGCCCGTGGCCTTTTTCCAATGAGAAGAGCAAGTCAAAACAATGAACACCATTTGGTTTTGCTTTTCCCTGGCAAGCTTCCTTCAGCTGACTATTGCATGGTCTGTTCAGGCTGAAGAGACAAGAAAAAAAAGAAGAAAAAAAAAGCAGGCAGTAGCAATTACTCTGTAAAAAAAGAAAAAAAGAAAAAAAAAAAGCAGGCAGTAGCAATTGCTCTGCCTTCTCTCCCCGGCCGGCAGCTGCAGGCCCCGCTGCAGCCTGCGTGGGTTTAAAGGTGCAGCTGCCAGTGGGGTAACCCACACCCCAGCTCCAGAGGAAACCAGATGGGGCTGGGGGAGCAGTCTGGGAAAAAAAAAAAACAGATCCAAAGCCAAATGTATGTTATGAAGCAACAACACTGGGTTCTATCCAGCTCCCTTTCCAGCCATAAGCTCCGTGCTCCCCTGCTTTTCCAGTTGGGCTCTGCTGGACCCCACAGCTCTAGTCTTCTGGTAAAAAGTCAGAGGTCTGGGTGGGCTGTTGTGTGCTCTCAGCTGCCCACCAGCAAGGACCCAGCGCAGACGCCTACTTGCACACCCCAAGGGATGGATGTTTAATTTCGTTTCCTCAGACAGAACTCCCATTTCCCTCGGTCTCCCACCAGTTTCCCATCTGTTTAACTCCACCAACACGGAGTGAGAGCTCCTTGTGGCACTCCCCGCCCTGGGTCAACACCGGGGTATTAAATCAACATACCTTCTGCGTCAGTCACTGTGGCTCCGGCTCCTATTTTTATAGCCATCTTTTGACCGATAAGGCTCTATTAATAAATCAACCAGGCAGCACCACTTGCGCTTGCAGAAGCAGGTCCCAGTTCGATCTGTTGGTGGGAGGCTCAGCAAGGCAACAATGAACTCTCCTCACAGCATCATATATGCACAATAGTTTTATTTTGTTTTTTTATATAAAAAAAAAAATTCCTAAAGACTGCGGAACTCCTGTATCCTAATTTCTTACACAAATGCTCCCAACACCCTCTTCTTTTTAAGCTAATTCCCCCCTAACGTCTTGCAATGGCGTGGGTTCCCCTGATTTTGACCTAGTCACCCTTTCTAACGGGATATGTCTAAAGCTGCAATATGGCACTTGGTTGACGTAGTTGGCAGGTTTAATATATCCAGAAAGCTGGGGTATGGAGTCGTACACGGCTCGGAGTCCATCAGCACAGGCGGGGAGCCTGCCTTTGCATCCGTACCTTCAGAATGAACCAGACTTTTCTCCTTATTGTGCAAATAACAGGCTTTGGTCACCGACCAGTCCTGTCGTAAGGGATTCTCGCCCCTGAAGAGGATCCCATCTTCAAGTGGGGAAGCAGCACATACAGTCAAGCAATTGTCCACGGCAGTCCCAGGTGCCGAAACCCCATCAGTCAACTGTACCGTTGTAAGACCTGTTGAGCTTGTTGAACGTGAACTCTACGTTATGTGTAGAAATAGGCTTTCGGTAGAGAGGATTGGATGCCTTTGGAGAAATGAGTAGACAAAAAGAACAAGGGTGAGGAACAAAATCCATGTCATGAAGAAAATGTGTACAATCCCCCCTTCCTGTGCCAATCAATGTGGAGATAGGGCTGCATTTGGCTTGGACTGAAATGTGCATTCCATCCAAAAGCAGCGTTGTTTGCCCATAGTTTGTCCATCAGACCCACCTTCTATCCTATCTGCAAGCACAGGTGATGCCCTGGACAACCCCACCTGACTAGGAAGCCTCCCAGAAGGGCTTCCTCATAGATCTGACCAACTGCCACAGTCGGAGCTTGGTCTCTGCTCCCCTGCCTCCTTCAGACCTCCAGCACTTCTGGGAAATGCAGAATGAAACCAAAGGCTGGCCATAATTTTGCAGAATATTTGTAATTTGCCAAGGGGAAGGGTAGTGCAATGTGCCAGATCCTGAAGCCCTGCTACGTGGCACGGCAGGGCATGGGCATCCCTTCTCAGAACTGCTGCAGAACTGTTTGTTGCAGGTGCATCCCGACAGACCCCCCCGTGCCCCAGCAGCACCCCCATTCCATACCAGCAGCTCACCATTTCATATCTGGCCCGGGAACGTTCGCTCTGGAATCGGTCGAACTCCCGTCTGTCGTGAATGGTGACGAGCAGCTTCCAGAGCCCCAGCAGGATGATGCCGATGAGGACCACGCTGCCGATGACTGCCAGCACGATCGTCACGGCGCTGGGGGCTGAGCTGCATGCTGGTAACGAAGGGGAGAAGGTAATTAGTGTATCCCGGATCAGGATACTGGGATGTAACGACCTGGACCGCAGCCACCGAGCAAGTGACCTCAGGGCAGCACTAGCAGCAGTGACTAAATTAAAAAAAGCAACAGTCCCCTCTGAAAACAAAAGGATTTTTTTTTTTTTTATTAGATAAATTCCTGCCTAGAGGCAGGATGTCACACAGTGCTTCGGGGGAAGAGCAGTGCTGCAGTGCCACAGTCCAACGGGGACGCCCGGTTTTAATGACCCATGTGGGACACAGAGGGTTACGGTGCCTCTGGCAAAAGCCAGCTCAGCTTCTGGCCCACATGGAGGCAGGTGATCATTAGGCACTTTAAATAAATACATTAACTGTCAGCTAATCAACTGGTCTTTCAATTACGTGCAAGCCGCAGCACAAATAAAATAAAACGTGCGGTATCTCAGTCCTTTCCCACACTGGCCTGTGCCTCGGAGGACCAGAACAAATCCTGAGATGCTACTGCTGGGTACTCGCCAGCTCATCCAGCAACACCACATGGGGTTTTCTTTGCATGTGATTAAAATAACGCTGGGAAGCACAGCTGTCTGAGGCAGCCTGGGGAGGGCAGCTGGGACACACAGCCCTTACGCTGCCTGGACCAGAGCTAGCTCTTTGGAAATGCAGAGATCCATAGGTGGCGTGGGCTTTTCCTAACATCCCGACTTAACCAGCAGAAGCATCAGTTGTCCCCTTCTTATTTTTGGCTCCTAGAGGCTGCATCTCCAACTCAGTACCTGGCATGCTTTTTGCTACGTAAATAGTCTGGGTTTAATTTCAGCATCCCAAGCTGGCAGAAAACCCTTCAGCTGCTTGCTAGCAATGCTGGCAGCTCAGGTGCATGTTTCACTCCCAGAGTCCTTGTTTACTAAGTTGGAAACTTTTGGAGCTGGGTTTCAGCACTGTAAAACACTTTATATTAAATCATCCCAGTTCATCTGCTCACAGGTGCCTTTGTGCTAACAGTGAAACCAGCCTTTAGTAACCCACCAGCAGCCCATCACCTCTCCCGGGGGCAGCCTGTGCTATTAAAAGGAAACCCAAGGGAGGGCCAAACCTGGCTCTTTGAGGACGGTGAGGTTGGATTTCCCACTGGGAAGCTCCAAGTAGGTGAACTTCATGACACAGTCATTCACCGGATAGGCACAGAGGATTGCGTTCGGGTCATCTGTTTCTGGAATGAGATGCAGAGTTTTTATTTTATTTTTTATATTAAAAAAAAAATCCTAAAGACTGCAGAACTCTTATATCCTAATTTCTTACACAAGTGCTTCTAATAACCTCTTCTTATTAAGCTAATTCCCCCCCAATGACTTCCAATGGCACGGGTTCCCCTGATTTTTACCTATCCTACCTTTCCATTTGTCTAAAGCTGCAATATGGCACTTGGTTGACGTGGCTGGCAGCTTTAATATTAGGAATTAGCACAATTCTCCCCTGCAAGCTGAGCAGGGCTCCCCCCTGGCAGAGGAATGGGGATTGAGCCTGGAGAGCAGCAAACTTTCATCACAAGTTCTGCAAATCAAAACTGAGCAGCATCCAGACCTACCGCTCAAGAAAACATGGCACCCAGCAAAGGCTGCATGGCAAGCAGACACAGCCTCACTCACACACACCCTCTTCCCTCGCACAAGTCTGATTGGGCAATAAATGATGTTTTCCTCTTAATTTGCTGCATTTCTTGGGAAGTGGAGGCTGAAGAGAAGCAAGGGGCACAGGCAGCCTGCAAGGACACGGACGAGCCCACGGCTGGGTCACGCTCCAGCTGTGCTGAGCAACTCCAGCTCCGGAAACAGTTGAGAAGTTTGTTTTTAAAGAGTGAGATAGAAGAGGAAAATGGGGAGGGGAGGAGGGAAGGAGAGAGGGGGAAGGGAGGAGCTGGTTGGAGGGGAGGATGCAGAGATGGGGGAGTTGCAAGAAATGAGACTACTTGTTTCCCATAGTCATATGGATGTTTTTTCTTTGCCTGTTTAACACACCATCGCACCAGGCAGAGCCTGTCGTTGCTCTGGTCACTAGAAGACACTTCCTGAGGAAGGCTGCTTCACAAAAGCCATTACAAAGATTCAGCAGAGCTGTCATCTGAGGTTTGCAGCTCCAGCTTCAGGGGTGATTTCAGCAGAGCCACCACCCTGCACAGCCACAGCTCGTGGAGCGACCCCGCTGCACGGAGAGTGCCTGGAGGGAGATGGAGCAACAACTCCATCCACGCCAGGTAGTTCTGCAGGAGAACATCTCTGTAGGGCCTGTATGGCCTGAGAGTTTCCAGTGAGAGGAAGGGATGTGGGCATCCAGTGCTATTGACTGGCAAAGATACGACCTTGGCTTAGGCACCTGGAGAATGCTTCCCATGGCTCCCCTCCTCACTCGTATCCGTGCCTGTCTGCCATGCTGAAAAATGATTGCATTAATGACCATGGCTATTCCAGCTCCTTATCTCTCTCCTGTCTGTTTATCTTTCCTTTCAATGCCTTTGACCAGCTTTCAGTCAAAAGATTAATACCCTCCATTTCAACAGCTCTGAGCCCAGATGCATCTGCCCCTCTGGTGAGTCCTGACTGGGTTCCTGGTGTGGACAAACCTCAGCTGTTCCTACCCTAGAACAGGGGAACCTGCTGTACTCACACAATGCTATCTAAGGCAGAGCTGGAGAATTTCTGATTGTTACAAAGCAAAGTACTAACTAGATTAATATTGATAAAACTTCCATGTTTCTTGACTAATGCCCTTCTGAGTTACAGCAGCAAATCCAGGCCCAGCTGCTTTCAATCTCATCCCTGCACTATTATTCTGCCAAGAGAGACTGTGATTAAAGTCTTGATAGTCATGATCTCTGTTTCTCTTCACTAGGTTTCAGAGATCACACAACCACAGAGAGAGGCATGATGGCCCCACCGAGCTTTCAGGTCTACTGATGTGTGCTGCTAGCAGCTTCAGCTGACCACTGGACCTGTCATGTTCCTCATGTTGAAAGCTCCTCTCTGGAACCAGCAGAAATGGAAATGTAATATTTGCAGAAGCAAAGGCGATCCTGCACAATCCAGGGCAAGTCATATAAGCCTCCCAAAAGGCATAGTTCTGGCTCATCAGTCCAATGATAGATGCTTCTGCTCTACAAAGCTTTGAAGCAATGGCTGCTTCATACCCAGAGCCAAAAAGCTCGTGGGATCTTCCAGGGTGCGTTCATTGCAACTTAGTATTTAAGAGGGTCCTATCCTCCACTGCCAGGAACAATGCAGACCTGTGTCTTCTTGTGACAAATATCAGCATTTGGCCTCTCAGCAGGGACTTTTAACATGTGCTACATAACACAAAAGCACTTTTACACCAGGCTTTGGCCAAGTCTGCCTGTCAAGGTGTTTGTAGTCCCCAAGCACTTCCTCTAGGAACATTTTGCTTTACCTCTTTCTCAGTACCCACATCTCCAAGCCGCAGAGTGCCTTGAGCTACCAAGAGCTCAGCACCACCCATAATAAACAGAAGAATAAGTGTAATTCCCCAAAATGTCTTAAAACAGCAATTTGGCCGTGTTTTCCTCTGAAAGCCATGCAGGGGATTGGCAAACTACAGTCCAGCCTCACCTCCCGGGGTGCAGTCAGCACAAAAGCTGGCTTTGGCATGGTGCAACACCCAAGCAGGAGAGTTGAGCTTTAATCCCCAACATTTGCTGGCCCCTAAGAAACACAGGCCAGGCAGGCAACAGGAAGGAGCTTCATGTGGTTCGGAAGTGCCTTTGTAACCTCTCACAGCCTGTTGGTGTAGGTGCACTCCCCAGTAAACTGCAGGGAGGACGAAGAGGATGAGAGCAAATCTCCCAAAGGGAAAGGTAGGAAACCACGCTGGTCATAATTTAAAAGCTAAGCACTGGATATGAGAGGAGTCAATGGGAAAAATAATTGCCTTGGGAGGAAGGGAGAGAAAGGACGAGCATGGTAGAGCACTCCTACCTCTATAAACTATGGGAAGAGATGGAGGAAATGTCATGTTGAATGCAATTTAGCCCTGCTTGATCTCTGCCCCTCTCTCCAGGGGGTATTTCTAAGGCCAGGGTCAGGATTGTGATTAAAGCTGTAACAGTTTGGGTCCCCTCTACCCCTACAAATAGCAACCAGGGACTCCCAGAATGGAGTTGAAAAGAAGGGGGAGAAATTCATCTGCTGAGGGACACAGGTGTGGGGTGATGTCTAGAAGAGGACACAAATAGCAGGAGAGGAGCTTGCTGGGGGAACTTTTAGCAGTCAGCTCTACCAAAGCAGAACTCATCATCTCCAAAACAGCTTTGCTTTTTCTTACAAGCACACTTCTTCCAAGATGAATTCTCAGAAGATTAAAGAATGCCTTTTTTGGGTGACACTTTGTCCTTTTGCACTCTCTCACGGCTCATCTAATCTTCTGTCTCGTCTGATCTCATCCTACTCCCTTTGCTCCTTGTGCTGTCAGTACTGATCCTCATTCATCTTGATTTTAAGATGTTATTTAAAATCAAAGAGTTTTTTACTTCAGTAGAGATTACAGCCTGGAGAGAGGGTCACGCATACCACATACACACTTATATCTACTACATACATGCATACATTTTTAAATACCAGGTTTTCCCTGAGGCTTTCTTTACAGATATGTCCTGGTCTGGTTAAGGGGAGTTCAACGCCACAGTCACTGGCTCCCACCACCTGCAGTCCTGCTGCTGCCTACTTACCGAGAACATCCACAGTGGTGATGATCTCGTCCTTGCAGTGCTTTTGGCAGGTTTGGTTATCAGCCAGTCTTCCTGAGTTAAACAGCTTGCATTCAATGCAGTCCCTGCAGAAAGACACAGAAAAGCACCCATCAGAAGCCGCATGAACACAGAGATTCACCCCTCAGCCAGGGACTCCCTGGGTGCTGACCTGGAGGCTGTATATCTGCACCACAAGGGAAAAGCAACTTCAGGGCCAAACATCTCCATCTCAAGGATGGACTTGTTCTAGGGGTGGATTCAATGAAGGTGCAAAACAGCTGGTAGGTTTGGGAACTGTTTTCCTTTTGAATGTTCAGAGCTGCACATCAGCTACTGCAAAATCCATCCTGAGATGAAGGCAGGTTGCCCAAAGCACCTCTGGCACCACAAGGCAGGCAGTCATCCCTGTCTTCCCCTCCTCTGCATCTCGCAGCTCTCCATGCCCAGACATTTGCAGCTCAAGTGGGCAGTAAAACTGGGGTTGCCAGCGTCTACTGCAGATCAGGACAGCACTGGAAAGGAACAGGGACATGAACTTCCACGAGGACTTAAGCAGCAACACTTCTTGCTTCTCTATCTGGGACACTCTCAGGTTGCTCAGAGTAGGCTCTAAGCAGCAGTAAGCTTGCTTGGTGCTAATCACTCCTGTTTAATGAAGCAGGATCAATTCCTTGACTGAAAAGTCTCCCAGCAACCAAAGAGCTGCCCTTCTCACCAGCAAGAAATCCCTCCTGAACATCCCCCCTTGGTACCTTTTAGTGCTACAGACGCCTGGGCAGGTGGGACACTTCTCACAGGTCTCTCCGAAGGCCCCTGGCTCAGTGCACTGACACTTCCCGCAGACGCAGGTGCCCCTGCCGCTGCACATCTGCCCGTCGCTGGAGACACAGCTGTCTGTCTCGGTGGAGCAGTTGCAGTTGTCCCCGATGTAACCGGCGTGGCACTTGCACTCCCCGCAGTGACACTCTCCGTGGCCTGAAGGCAAGAGCAGGGGGGAGGCGTCAGCAGCATCCCTTGGGCAGGAGGGACCAGCAGCCCAGCAGGAAAACTTGCCAGAGAGACCTTACTTGGCAGAGCATCAAACATCTAGGTGTTTGCCATCACCATCTATCAAATTATTATCTACGCTTAGCGGCAAAAAATACCTACTCACAGCTTTTCCAGCTTCCCTCTGTAGTAGCTCAAAACAAACAGGCACCTCTCCCTTCCTAGGTGGCCAGGATAGGGGAACAAACTGCCCTTGGGAGGTACCAGCAGTGATGGTGACCATGGAGAGATCAAAAAGCACCTGTGTCCAAGTGAGACCTCTACATCCCAGTCAGTACCATGAAGATTGTTGAGACCAGCTGAATCTCCCCTGGGGAGTAGCTTAGGGCAGCTCACAGCACAGATGGATGAAGAAACTGATCCAGTAAGGGCATTCCTCTACCAGAGCATCCCCTTGCAGCTACGGGGTTTAGCAATGGGCTGAGAAAGTCAACAGGCTTCAAGGCTTTCAGGGACAGAAAGTGGAGTGGCTGGTTGCCAAGCATCTGGTTTCACAAAAGCATCCATCAGCCTGCTGGAAATACTGCTCAAATTCCTCCTTGGTCGGTCCCTAGGAGAAGGGATGCCTTTGAAGGCACAGTTTACAGAACTGAAGGGTTTGCGTACGAGGCTCATCAGCAACCTAATTACAGCTCAGCTTTCCCACTGGTAACAGCCTCAAGCGCCTCAGACAAGATAAATTATATACATGCTCCTTTCATTGGCACAAAAACGCTGATCTCCCTGCCTCTCCCATCACTCCAAGATTACCAGAGAGGCTGGGGATTGTCAGGCTATATCCCTTGCCAACAGTCATGGGAACACCTTCTGTTTTACAAGGCATCCCATATGTTCCAGCACATCACAAGATGCCCTCCTACAGCCTCTTCTGCACTCCCACCGTTTGCTTTGGATCCACCCTGCAAACTCAAACATTGCTAGACAGAGGAGGTTATGTTTACAAGATCTCTAGAGGTGACCTTCTTCCCTGCCTACATCTGATGGAGATTAAAAATCCCTCGCTCTGTTTGCCTTCACAACGACAGCCTCACCCTTTCCCCAGACACATCTGTACAGGTTTGGTTTGCCTGTTCCCTACAAAGCTCTGGTTTTGAGCCTGTAGGACACAGCCATCTCCACCACCACAGCTCCTTGGGGTGCAGCTGCAGAGCAGGGAACCCTGCACTCTCCGCTTCGCAAGCAAACCGAATCGGGGGGCTGGCTTTTATTCACAATTAATTCAGGCAATTAGGCTCTTGCACACAGCAAGTTTGGTGCCTCCATGGCAATGAATGTGTCCAAATTAGCTACAAATCACAGTTTTCCTAAACGGGCACTGTTTCAAGGAATCCAAAGCAGCTGGCATTGGGGCTCTGTGCATATGGCATTTAGTAAATGTGCTCACACTTAAATTTGAGGTGTGGGGGCCAAGAGAAGCAAGCCGATGGCATTCACACCACCCCATGATCCCAGCCTGGGTGGGAGCCACCCCCCTGCCCTTGGGCAGAGCCCCTGCATTGTCAACCTTAGCTTGGTCCCCCTTGGACACCACAGAGTCCAGGACAAGAAGTAAATCCACTGGAAATCCGCCTCTGGAAGCTCTTGATAAGGTTCAGTTTTTAAAGCCGCCAGCGCCAGGCCAGTATAGGAGGCTAGGAAGCCTGTACATCCTTTCTGGCCCCTGGCAGTCTGGGGATGGAGCCTGGAAGGACTTTCCCGGGAAGGAAAACAGCCATTTCCAAATAATTCATCCTACTGAAACACCGCGATTGGAAAATTTAAGAAATAGCATCTGAAAGCAAACGTTTTGTTTACGGAAGGGGATGAAGAAAAAGCCCTTCTACATGAGGGTGACTAAGTGTGGGGTGTGAGCTTGAAATTCAAAAACTCGTTGAAGTGTTTTTTCTGCCTCAGCCACACTGGCTCAACATGCAATAAGTCACTGGCTGAAGCTCATCATGGGGAATGTGCCAAGAGTGGGAATTTCCATGTTGACTTTTAACGACAAAGATGTTAGAATCTTCACTGCCTGCACCAGCCTGAAAGAGCGGTCACTCCTGCAGCCACCGTGAGCTCCACTTTGGGCACTCTCCATCCAACTCCCACACAGCCTGAAGACTAGAGAAATGTGGATGACTGGGATACATTAATTTCTCATACAGGTGCGATGAGAGTTGTCCCTTTTCTCAACATCTACCTGGAGCACCAGAGATGGGATTCCACTCTGGCCTCTTCCTCAGGACACAAGAGGAGCCCCAAGGCAAGGCAGCATGCTGGTTACAGCAAGTCTTTTGGTGACAGTGACCCAGAGTGCAGGTTTGCAGCATGCAGAGTGCTACCTGGTACTTGTATTTTACAGGATAATGTGCTGCACATTTCCAGTCTCAGTTATCCTGTGGTCACATGCAGTGCTGATGGGGTTAAGCAGTCTCTGTGGCACAAAAAGATCATGCCTGCAGGAAGCTTTCCACCACTATGCCAATGACGCCTGGTTTCACTTCCCAGTTTCATTTCCAAGATGAAAATGCATCCTCAAGGAGGGTCTGTTTCAAGATACCTCTGCACCTCATGGTACGGGACATTACCCAGATTTTAACCCCCCTGCACCCTTTGAGTTTGCATGTTCTCTGTTAAAGCTGGTTTATAGAGCCAAAAGACATTAATTATGTTCTCCAAACATAACAAGAGATGTTTTCTGTTCTCATCCTTGAAATGAGACGAGCTTAGATGTTTAAAAGACCCAGATCTAGTCGGGAAATTAAATGCTCCCTCTGAATTTGATAACACACTGTCCAGCCAGCTCTTGATTCTTGGGGGAGCTAACATGAAACACATGTCAGGGAGGCTGCAAAAACCCTCCGAGAGGGTGCAGCGGAGGAAAGAAAGGTTTCTGGGGGGTGGGCAGTCCCAAGACTAGGTTTGGACTAGTCTGGGCTCCAGCAGGGTGGGAGCCACAAGCCGCACTGCTGTTCAGAGGGACCCTTTCCCCAAGGAGGCCACCAAGGTGGACCAAGACCCACACAGCCCAGCTGGTCCCTCCATCTCTCTCCCTGCCCCAAAATACATCCCTCTCCCACTGCCGTGCCCCAGCTGGGCTGCACATCTCGCTGTCACTCGGGCGGCTTTTGGCAGGAGGTCCAGCCGTCCTCGTTTCACCCCAGCTGCCTCTGCCTCTCCCCCTCAGCTGCTGGCCGGGATGACAGCCACAGACCAAATCCCATCTGCCCTCACCCCGGCACCGCACAAACCCAGCTTGGCAGCTCCAGTCCCCAAGCGGGGTCGCTGCTGGCGAGCAGGAATGGAGATAGCAGCTTCTGGCTGCAAATTCCAGCCTCTGACCCTCGTTTCATCCCAGGCTTCCTGGTAGCAGGCTGGAAAGCAGGTCCACGCGGTGGCCAAGCGCTCGGTGGGACAGCCTGTCCTGCCCGCTGCAATAACCTGGTTTGCCTTTTAGGAATTGCACTGATGGCTGCCCCACCAAGGGGTCTGCAACTCAGGGCACTAAAAGCTCTGGTGCTTAGGTCTTTTGATAGCAAGAGGTTTTCCTACAGCCTCTTACTTTTGGGGGCCACAAAATTACGCAAAAATACAAGGCCTCTTTGGAAAGAAAGGAAAAAAACATCCCAGCTTTTATGTTAGGGGAAAAAGGGTTTGAAAACAAGCCCCTCCAACACTCCTTTTTTCCCCCCACCTTCTAGAAAATTAAGTTGATTTGCCTACTATACAAAACAGAAATAATCCTTGTGATTTTTAAGCCAATGCCTCGGTTCTGAGCACTCTGGAGGGGAAAGGTCGCACTGCATTTTGTTCCCATTAAATCAAGCCACTTATTTTTGTGTCTCTCTGCTCGCATCCAGCCTTTGGGTCAGGACCTTCAAACTGCTGTGCTTTTGTCATTTTTGGTTACTTGAACAACTAGTCTGAAAACAAACAACCCACAAAAACCCCACAGGGAAACCAATTATGAGAAATAAGTTATGGCAAGTAATTTCCAGATTCCCTGGTGCCATCCCTTTAAGGAGCCCTGGCCGCTGTGCCCATCACCCGGAGAGCCCCGACACAGAAGCCACATCTTGTTTGTAGTCCCTGGGGTGGACGCACCAAAACCATCTGCTTTTGAGAGAAGTCAAACCCTACCGACACAGGGCACTGCTTTGAGCATCGTTTTTCTACCAGATCAATTTTGCACCCATCATCTCCCAGCAAAAGCGCCCGAGGTCTGCAGGAGAGTCTCCAGGAACGGCACATTTTGAGTGGGAGGAAGCGGAAGAGGCTTTGGACGCTTGGAAAACGTAGACCTTTCTGTTTGGGAGGGAAAGACACAGTGCCTGCTTAGGCAAATAAATCATTGACTTCCCCACTAATCTCTTTCCATGACTCACAGCAGCCGGCGCTGCGCGTCCAGAGGCCAGGCCAGGCAGCCTGCCCGCGGCACGGCTCGGGTTCCCAGCCCCATCCTGCTGCCAGATGGTCGGCACCGGCAGGAATTCAGGGAGAGCTCGGGACATTTTAAATGCTGGGGTTGGGCTTAGGGTCCATTCCCCAAGTCCCACCAGTCTGGCAGGGAAAAGAAAGGTGGCAGGCCGGCCGGAGCATCCCCAACTCCTGGAGCCTACGGAGCACAACCACCTCCTTGTGCCAAGGAGGTTACAATATAAGCAAAGACAGGCAAACGTCAAGGGTCCAGGGTTTCTGTGTAAACTGAAACACGTCCACCAACTGCCTCCATTCACACCAGAAGACAGCTCGCCCACGCTCAGTTATCCACAAGGCAATACTGAAACATCAAAACAAACACTGAGAGGCTAGTAATAAGTAAATAGTGCTTTTTTGTACATTACTTGTACTAGACACACCATGATTCGTGCCTCTTCTCATTGCGTTAATTTCAATGGATATTTATATCCCGAAGCATATGGGTTTGGCCAAGAATTGACAAGGCTTTAAATAAGCCTTTACTTTAATCCTAGTGCTGGTTGAGCTCGCCAATCATCAAAAATAGCATCAGAGATACAGACTAATGAAACCAAACATAGAGGAATAAACACACATTTGAGCTGCTAATTCAGCCCTGGGTACCACAGGTCCTGTCACCAGCTCCACGTTACTGTCAGTGTCCCCTCACACTGCAGCACCGCTGTTACAGAAACTACCCCCCAGCCCCTCCATTTCTCACTCGCTTGGGAACTTCTGGGTTAAATGAGAGCTGGGCAGGGAAAGCAGGGCTTTGGAAACTGCTGTCTCATGAAGGCAGCTGAAAGCAATCGGGGGCAGGCGGATTTCCTGCGGCGGCCCTGGCCAGCCTTTCCTCATTTTCCTTCTCTCTGCTACAGGAGGGGAGCTGAAACAACGCAATCACGAGATATGGCTGATGAGCCACCAGAAAGCCAAAAACGGGCAGAGAGGAGTAATTTCCTGAAGGAGATCTAAAGCTGCATTTCTTAAAATAAAGCCTTCCTTCTTTTTTTTTTTTTTTTTTTTTTTTTTTGAGTGGCGAAGGAATGGAGGTGGCAGATGCTGCCACCCTGGAAAAGGCAGATACTGGGCTGGCACCTTCCCAGAAGGACTGGCTACTTTGTACAGTTCACTTCAGACCTAAAACGCCTGTGAAGGTGCAGAATCAATGATAACCTTGGGTTTTTTATTCTTTTGACCCAGCATGAAAGGTCTGCAGAGGCAAAAGTAGCTGGACCAGCCTTAAATTCAGGTCCACTAGGTGCCAGAGACAAACTGGAAGGACATAAGGCATTGGCTGGCTAGCCTGCTGCGGCTGTCACAGTATCTGTGCTCTAAATCTCTGGGTTTAAACACAAAAAGTTTGCTCTGTTGTGTCAGGACAAGAGAATCTGTCAGTTATTAAACTTAGTCTACCAATAATAATATTTATTAACAGGAAAGAATGTGGCTTTACCCCCAAGAAAACACCTCATTATTGCCCCTTACTACTTTCCCCCATTCTGTTTAGCATAACAGCATTCCTAATTCTCCCAAGGCTCTCTGGAACTGCACTAAACATTTTTCCTTTCATTCAAACTTTTTTTTTTTTTTTTTTTTTTTTTTTTTTTTTTTTTTAAGTAAGCTCAGCACTCCACAAATCTCTCGACTTTTGCTTATGTTAGCTCCTCAGCCGAGCCCGCCACACGTGGCCTTTTGGACGGAGACCCAGAGCTGGGAATTGGAGCTTTTAGGTCCTGCTGCCGACTCTGCTACTGATGCAGGGAGTGATACGGGGCGAGGGCTGCTGCCAGACCCTCCCAGAGACACAGTGCTTCATTACGAACAGGGAGGAATTGGGATGAGTGTGCCAGTTCCCTTTGAGCCACAGGACCAAATACTACCCCACCAAACTGGGCACATGCTCATCCTTGGCTTCATCACCCCTTAAACATCTGATGTGGAAGGCACTACAGAAACTGCTAACAATTCTTACTATTCCTTAAGCCAGGGAGGAAGGTATGTGTATATGTGAATACTCTGGTTTTTCCCTCCAATCCTCTAACTCAAAAAGGGCTCTGTGCCACTGTCCTTTTCCATCAACCTCCACCCATTCTCATGCGAGTGCTCACTAGGTCTCCCGCAGGACACATCAATGCCTCTCCCACCCAGCCAACTCTCTGGACCCCTAACAGACGTGACCTCCTCGCAAAACCCCCTCCATACAGCTCCCCCTATTTCTTTCCTTTTTCCCCAAAAAGCCTCACAAACAAAATTGCTTGACAAAGAGACAATTCCACTTGGCTCTCCCAATCCTGCCCAGATACCACCAACACCGATGGAATCAGTGCTGGATTCTGAATCGGTACCAAATCAGGAGCTTCTCCCCCATTTATATACTTCTTGGCCCATCTCTTAGCCCACATCTGCTTATGTAGCTCTATATTTAGCCTTCAGCTTTTGTCACCGTAAAGTCTCTGGAAGATTTAGAAAGATGGGGGGACATATGGTGACCATGCGTTAGATGAAATGCAGATATAGAGCCTGAGAAAAGACATAGTGCAACTGTTCCAATGACGCATGGTGCATCCAGGAAGGTTGAGCTTCATCTCCCTGCTCTGGTGCCCAAGCAGGCTCCTACTACCTCCTACCACCCAAAAACCTCCAGATTTGTTCTTAAAATAAAGCTTGGCTCTAAAACAAAGCTTCACGATGCCAAATGCCTGAGCTCCAGGGCCAAATTCTATGGTTCAGGCCCAACCTCCACATGAAAAGCAGGATAATTCCCACCCTGCCAAAGCCCAAATGGGCTGAATGTCCTTTCAGCTGGACCTCGTTACGAGGAGTGGGCTCTGGAGCAGAGAGAGATTCTTTCTCTGCAAAATCCAGTGCAGTGCCTTGCCCAGTTCTGTTTGGATGCAAACACATAATCTGCTGCAAGTTCACCAAAGGTCCATGGTTTTGGAACAGATTTCTCCCTTCCCAAAGAAGCTGGACGAAGTCAGAATATCATTCAAAATAAGACTAAAAAAAAAAAAAAAAAGAGACAGGAACCCACAGCCCGTGCTGCACTTCCCTTTTAGGTCAACTGTTTAAATTTAATTTTTTAAATCAAACTGAGCAAAATTCATAGGTTGTCAGTGCCTGTCAAGAAGAAATGCAGAGACCCAGAATTTCACTCACCTGCTGGTTTGAGGCTTTCATCTGCCTCTAAACCCCAAATACAGCATTCATTTCCAAATGCTTGTTTCTCTTAACTACTATAATCAGAAGGACCAAACACCAAACTCGTCGAGGCACTGGCCATAAAGACAGAGCATTTAAGTGCGTTTGTTTTAAGACCATCTTCTCTCTTTGGGCAGCGAATAGGGTGATGAGCTGTCTTTTCAAAGTTCATCTTGTTTTTCTTTTGGACCTTTCTACTTTCTGAGATAGGAGGTTCCCAGCAGTGGGAAGGGGGGTTTGGGTACCTGCATGCACCATCAGATGACACCTCCAGTTGTGACCGACACGCTGTGCCGCTTTAAGAGCGGAGACCCACAGACAGAGCTCTGGCTCCTGTAAAGATGTCAAAGACGTCACTTCTTTATTCTTTTAATTCTGCCCTGGCATTTAATGCCTCATTAGCATGCATTAATGCTTGCAAAAGGTCCACTCAAGGACAAGGAGAAACCCCAGTGAAAAGAGGCAGGAACAGCAGCGCTCTGTGAGGTTTGGTCCTCCAAGGAGCTGCTGCCAGATTTGGGGAGAGCTGCAAGACTTTGACAGCAATGAGGGCCCGGGCAGGGGGAAAGGAGGAGTAAGAAAAGACAGCCTTCCCTTTTCATGCCAGGAAAGGAAATTCTGGCAAAGCAGTGCTCCATCCGCTGGGGGGAAAATGTCCAACTCAATTGCTGTTTCAGTGTGAACAACCAAGGCAAGCCCTTGGCATCACCGAGGCAGGGCAGGCAGGTATACCTGCTGCCAGAAACATAAAGTAAGACGAAGAATAAACACAGCACTGAACAGAAACAGAATGGAAATAGCATTTGTGTTCCTGTCAGAAATTCACGCAAAGATCATATAACATCTTGAGTTGGAAGGGACCCATAAGGATCATCGAGTCCAACTCAAAAATAATCAATAATATTTAATAGGCAACAATATAACGGTAATGACTGGTGGTGTAATACCTAATTCCACATTTATGTATTGTGAAAGAAATCCCGAGGAGCACGTACCTCAAGCACAGAGCATTCTAGCTAAGAGCCATCCACCTGCACCAAAACACAGCCACCCCTGACCTGAACCACAGCATCTGCACTGGACAACATGAGCAATCAGAAGGGGGACCAGGCATTTTTACACACTGCAGCTACAAGCACTGGCCATGCTTTCACAGGCCACAGCTGGCAGGTGAGAGTCACCCCATGCTATTTGCCCCAGCCCAGGGGCCATTTGAACTTCTTGGGATCTTCATCCTTTGAATGGGCATGGAACAGGATGGGACGGTGCACACCCTCAGATGAGAGCAGCACGTCTCAGGATTAAATTGGAAAGAGAACAGAAACCAAGTTAAAGGGGAAAAATAAATTCAGAGAGAAAGCAGAAGAGAGAGATTGAGGAAGGGTGGAAATGATGCCCTGGGAGGGAAGCAGCAGGGAGGTTCAAGAAGCCTCTCAGGAGATGTGAGGAAAACACATGCATTGAGTCACCCCTACACTCCTCCAAAAGGCCACAGAGGTTTTGCATGCCAGGGAAACAAAGACTTCATGAAGATGAAATGTGGGGTGCAAACACCTCCCAGTCAGCTCTCAGCCCCTCTCTGCACCGGTGCTACGAGGCACAGCTCCTGGAGATGAGCACACCCAGAATGACACGGGACATGCTGCTGAATTTGGCACCTTAAGGCAAGATCTGCAAACAGTGAAGGAGCTGTCGGGAGTGGCAGGTTGGCTGCACAGAGGCCAGCAAGACAGCGTTAAGGACGGGTCCCTTTCGAGGCAGTGGTTTACAGGGTGTCTGTCTCTCTCGACTTAGGGCTGCCAAGAGGTTGTGCCCAAGCCAAAGCCCTTCCACGCGACCCAGAAAGCCTGCAGTGGTAGAGGACATGTTTTAAATAAAAATCCTCCCTGGCTTCCCTGTTACAGACAACAAGCAGTCCCCTAGGACGCAGTGATGGGTATCAGTGGTCAGCAGTAACACCCTGACAAGGCGCAAGTGCCCCTATTCCCCTGCCTCGCCACAGCCCTCTGAAATAATAGTGATTGATGCTCAGAAACCACTTGCTTGTAAGGAAAAGTCAAACACTGCTAAGAGAGATACTAAGGCCAGCCAGCTGCTTGCACAGCTCCTGGGGAGCCCCTCTCCACCCTTTCAAATTATGTGGGAGCCCAGGGCTGGGTGTCCCTGCTTTCCATTGCAGAAGGGCCACAAAGATGATCAGAAGGATGGAGCACCTCCCCTATAAAGACAGACTGAGGGAGCTGGGGTTGTTCAGCCTGGAGAAGAGAAGGCTCCAGGGAGACCTTATAGCAGCCTTCCAATATCTGAAGGGAGCTACAGGAGAGCAGGAGAGAGACTCCTTGTCAGGAAGTGCAGTGACAGGACAAGGGGTAATGGTTTTAAACTGGAAGAGCGGAGATTTAGATTGGATACCAGAAAGAAACTCTTTCCTGTGAGGCACTGGGAAGCACGTGGGAAGCACATGTTGCACAGGGAAGTTGTGGATGCCTCATCCCTGGAGGCGTTCAAGGCCAGGCTGGATGAGGCTTTGAGCAACCTGCTCTAGTGGAGGTGTTCTTGCCCGTGGCAGGGGAGTTGGAACTAGATGGCCTTTAAGGTCCCTTCCAACTCTAACCATTCTAAGGTGCCACCCCAGCACAGTGCATGACGCAAGCACAGGGCATGGCAGGCTGCCCACAGCAGGTAAGCACATCTCGTACATGTCCCTGCGGTTCCTCATCCTCTTCACGCTGTGTCAAGAGCAGAGAGTTTCTCAATGGCATTCCTCACTAAAGGCTGAGAGGTTTCGAGTGTTGCTCTCAGAGCTCCCTGCCTGCTCCCAGGGCCAAGCACGCCCAGACCCGACCTTTTGGGAAGGCACTGCAGGAAGCAGCCCCGGATGACCCCAGGGCTTGGCCACCAGCTCCTGTCGCCAGAGCGAGACCTAAAAGCCAACATCCCACATGTGACAGCAGCAGCGGGCTCCTCCACAGTTCCTTCCCCGCCTGCGGAAACGTTTTCCAAATCACCGCTTGAGCAATCACGCCCTGCCTCCCCAAAACACTGCAGTGGCACGGCAGCCCCCACACTCTGCAGGAGGTCAAGCAGGAATGCAGGAATATCAACAACCGACAACAGAAAAGATCTGGTTTATATAAATACGCTTTGGGAAAAAAAAAAAAAAAGAAAAAAAAAGAAGAGGATTATTTCCTGATTTGGGGCTCAGATGTCATGCAGACAAATGACATCGGATGCACAGCCAAAAAGCATCTGTAGGGAGCTTGTACGCAGGGTGAGAGCGGCGTTGGTCTGAGCAGGATGAAGGTGAATTCAGTTGACTGCTCTTCCAGTTAATCCCCATCACAGCCCTCAGCCCTGCCTGCCCCAGCTGCCCTGGACCTTACATTTCTCTAGGCTGCCCCACAGGATGGGAGTAAATGGAGCTGACCTAAACCTTACATTTCTTCGACACTAATCCACCTGATGAGAGTAAGTGGAACATGCCCAGCTTTGCAGTTTAACCCCAAAAAAGGAAGAGGACAGCAGAGGTCTCCCATTTAATTCCTTTCTTACTAAATGTTTGCAGTCTATATAAATTCTTGTTGGAGCCAAAACGTTTCACAGGTGGAGGGGGGATATAAGCTGGAGAGGGGATGCCCACCCAGCAGCGATGCCAGGCACGGGAGCTCTGCCCTTGTTTCATCAACTGCTACAGGACACAGCAAGTCAGAAGCTCATTTTTTCCTCTTATTCAGGAGGATTCTTTTGTTTTATGCATTTCTTCTCAGGCATGCAGGCGTCTCGGGGCAAGGGTTTCTGCTGGCTTACCTGCAGGCGATAAAAGCCAAGGCCAGATGGGGACACAGCAAGGTGAAAGGCTTTTAAGGAAGCTCGAGGATAATTGTGCAGCCCGAGTGAGTCTTGACCACATCTTAAAAGAGAGATGCAACCACAGTGCCATCTCCTCACTACTTATTCTGGCCACAAGGTCCTCCTGGACTATGCAGTGACTCTGTAGGCAGGAGACCTTGAGATGCCTGAAAACAGGTTTGTTGGCTGCCAAGAAGGAGCGATGGGCACCCTGTGCCCCCACACAGCGTGACAACACTTACATACCTCTCTATTCTCTAGTCCAGCCTCAGCTGGCTTTTAGCTACCTGTCCTCTACCCTGCTCTTTCACGGGGAAAAGAGACACTCGCAGTCCTATAAACCCACCCTGATGGAAAAGGTTTTCAGCTCAGAGGACTTTACTGGGTTCAGCTCACCCCAAGCCACCTTCCCATGCTCTGCAGCCCCGACAGAACACTTGGTCCAACTACCCCCCCCAGCCATGAGTCCCCCACCTGCTGCTAATGACTGGGAACATTGACCCAAGCTGACACTGCACCCTCGGTCACCAAAATAAGCCTCAAAAGTGGTGAAAGACATGTGCTCCCCCTCCTTCTCCAGCCAGGGGGGGTGGAGCAGGAGTGACCTTTGGGGCAGCCGCACCAGAGATGGAGCTGCATCTCCCCCACAGCTGCATGGCTCACGGCTGCACAAGCACTTGGCATCAACAAAAGGATTATTTTTAACTTCCATATCTTATACGGTCCTTTTGTCTCTGTCCTTTTTTACTGGGCAATGTTCAGATTCCACCTTTTCACACAAACTAAATAAAAAAAAAACCCCCAACCCTAATCCCCCACATCAAAAACCTAAAGACAACAAGACTTGACATGACTTAAAAGAAAACATTGCAGATGTGGTTTAGGCTTCCTATCCTCCTTCTGCCACAGGCTACTCTCTTCCCCTCTGGCAGGGGCTACACTTGCTTAATGCCACCCCTCCTCGGCACTGCCGCAGGCGCAGGGCACAGGCAAGTTCCCCTTCCTCCCCAAACCACGCTCAACCTACCACCTGAACCTCAGAGGTCATTAAATTGAATACTAGCCATTTCTTTCCTAACAGCAGCTTCTGGTAGAAGCTTTTGCATTAGGAATGAAGAGA
Organism: Calidris pugnax; assembly: GCF_001431845.1. Taxonomy (NCBI): domain Eukaryota; kingdom Metazoa; phylum Chordata; class Aves; order Charadriiformes; family Scolopacidae; genus Calidris; species Calidris pugnax. The sequence continues at coordinate 2,355,842 of NW_015090770.1, read as the reverse complement.
ATTAAGACAAGAAAAAAACGTTAAGGCTGGATCACTGTTATTTTCCCACCCAAGCCTCCAGATGCATACCAGCATTCTCCGTCCAGGCACTACAACAGGGCAGGTGAATAACAGCTAAAAAAGACAAAAAGACAGTGTGGAAAAAGGTCTATTTCCATAAGATGTGCCCATGGGCGCAGTGATTTGTGCGGTAACAGACCCCACCAGAAACCCCAGGGTGGAGATACCATCTCTTGAAGCACGGGGCTGTGTTGCACAACCAGAAACAGCCACGCTGGCACCAGAGCCCTCATCCCACCAGCCCTCCCGCAGACACAGCGTTCTTCAACGCCGTTTCGGCGCCTGGGATGGGGAACACCAAAAAAAAAAAAAAATATTGCAGAAGCAGGAGTGAGATTTCTAATTTGAGGTCGTGTAAAAACAAACAAAAAAGCCTTATCTCACTGGGCCTTAGTACAGGCTAAAGCTTCACTGTGCTTCCTTATTTAATAAAACCACGAAAGGGAAGCACTCAGAAATAAATATGAGGACTTGTACACCCTCAGCAGTTTTTGAAGTGGTTTCTGCAGGGCAGCTGGAGTTGCAGCGCACGGCAGCTGGGCTACTCCCTGCGAAATAACCCACGGATTTTCAATGAGATGTCACTTCCCAAATCCCATCTCAGAAGCAACTCCGGCACTTGCATGTATTTGCAAATCTGGCACCTGATGCTCTATTGCTGACCCGAGCTTTTCGTGTCACCGTACCAGCAAATGAGGCCAGACTCCTGGCTCCTGCGCTCTAAGACATTGCCATCTCACCATGCTTTAGCCATCACAATCTTTAGCCATCTTAACCAGTTAAGATGCTCTTGGCTGCTTAAAAGCTAGAGAAAAGCTATACAGCTTGACTTAACACTGCAAAGTGTTTATAAATCTGATTTCTTGTCTAATTCTAAAAAAATAGAGAAGAAAACCACAAAAGAACTGACCCCACAAACACAAGCAGTGTGTGTGCTGCTCAGGGAGTATGGATTTTCAGGATGAGATCCTTTGTGTTTTAGGGGGAGAAACAGCTTGCAGCACGGTGGGTGCTTGTTACTCACACCTCGGTAGCCACGTTCCTGTGCACAACCACATTCCTGGGCTGAAAAGCACACAAGTGACACCCACACCGGGAACGGGGCAGCAGCGGTGATGGTTAAAGAGAAATTTCTGTAGAGACACCAAAGTAAAGACGATGCCGTAGAGCCCTGCACCTCCCTCCTCCAAAACACATCTGCAGCGCTGACGCTAATGAAGCTTTGGCCCCCGGCAAGCCAGTCTGTCTTCATTAGAGGCGAACGCGTGATGCCCTCGTCGGGGGGCCCTCTCCTCCCTCCCGCCACCTCGTTTTATGGGTCCTGCAGGAATGCAATTAGTGCCGAGATGTTTCCTCCTTTGTCAGACTGCCTGGCAGGCAGCCAAGGGGTTCAAAAGCCGAAGGGCAGCGCGGGGGGCGGCTGCCCCTTCCCCAGCCCATCTGCAGGCAGGAGGGAGGGCTTCTCGTCCCCTCTCCCACAGCCACCCACAGCTTCAGAGTAGAGCCCAGACCGACGTGCTGAAGGTCTCAGTGCAAGAGGGCAACTTTTTCATCCAAAAAATAACTGGGAGTGAAGCGTTTAGGGTTTTGGGAAGCGACTGCCTGCTTTGTCAGGGCACGACGCTATGGAGAACCCAGTTGCATCTCTTTTGGAGGAACTGAGCACTTCTGCAAGCCATCCCCAATGGGCCTCCCCAGAAGTTGGGTTAACGGTTTGAAACAGCTACTCCAGAGCTGTTAACTGGGCTCGGGGAGCAGCAGAACAAATGCCACTTATTAGTGACTAAGCAGCATTGACTAAGAGTTGGATGCAACATTCACAATGTGTTATAAATGACTCCTTTTCCTGCCTGCCTCACAGATGCGGGAGGCATGTTAAACCTCCCACTAACAGGAACCAAATTCTTGCTTCTCCTTTGGATCATGGTCACAGCCAAAACCTGGTTCTACACTTCATGGGGGGGGCTAGGAAAGGACAGGAACCACACACAGCACTGTCTGCAGTCATCTCTCCTCTCAAACGCTGACAAAATGAGATGCCGATATTTATCAACCGACCCAGGAACGAAAACTCCTTTGCTGGCCAAAGGACTGAGCAGCATGAGACAAGAAGCTCAAAGTTCATTTCAGAGTATTTCAAACCCACTGTGGCTTTCGCCGGCCATACGGGATGCCTGAGTGCAATCTGCCACCCAGACCTGTGTCATGGCAGTGACTCGATGGGGACAGCTTTGCTCCAGATTGCAAAAGGAAGAAATGCCCAGGCTGGTTGGTGATGAGCTCACGGTGCCTCTAAGCCAAGGCATGCAAAAAGCATGGCCAGATACGTGCAAAGCAGTTTTCACACATGGATTTTTACTTCTCAGCTTGGAAAACTGTGCCTTCCTCCTCGTGCTTCCCCAAACCTTGCGTCAGGTTGGACTGGCTGCTCTCCCACCTGCTCTGGCTGGGGTGGACACTCAGAGGTTCATGATACTGTCTTCTTCAACAGCTTGGGCAGGTGTGAACGCATTTAACAGGGGACACCACCGCCCATGTGCTAAAATTGGGTTCCTTTGGGGTGAAAATACTGTTCAAAATATGGTCATCAGAAACTCACTGCAAGGCACGAAGAACCTTCTATGCTCCAAGAAGATTCACACAGTATAAATAACCACAGCGATGAGCCCCCCTCACAGGTCCAAGACAAGCAACTCCCAAGCAAGGATGTAGACAACGATCTGCAGCAAGACAACACGCCCATGTGCTAAAATTGGGTTCCTTTGGGGTGAAAATACTCTTCAAAATATGGTCATCAGAAACTCACTGCAAGGCACGAAGAACCTTCTATGCTCCAAGAAGATTCACACAGTATAAATAACCACAGCGATGAGCCCCCCTCACAGGTCCAAGACAAGCAAGGATGTAGACAACGATCTGCAGCAAGACAACAGTTCCCTTCAAGCTGCTTTTTTGGTTTCTGCGTTTTCTAAAACCTGTGAGTCTCCTCACTGTGAGATTTAGCCCACAAGAGCAGTGGGCACTGGGATGCTGGGGCATTTCAGGAACAGAAGTTGTGTCCAAGAGAAGACATAGGGGGCAGGATGCTATTTCTCACCCTTGCAGGAACAAAAGCAGTGACCAGACCCTGCCTGACTGCCCTAGAGGACCTCCTACACCCAAGGCACAACCCAAACTCCTCTGGCTGCCAAGTCTACACGTGCTGGTGGACCGATAATGTTCAGCTCTGAGTTGAACACATTGTCTTTTCCAAGAAGGCCCTCTTTGCAGTGAGGAGAAAGCACATGTCTGCTGGAAGCCACAGAGGCCTGTTTGTTAGGGGCAGTTTTGGGCACAGCCTTCTGTGCAAGTTCAGACACTTCTGGTGGGCTGGTGAAGCCCCACGCCTCTTGGGCTGACAAAGCCACCTCAGAATGTTATGTCATTGGCACGGCGCTTGCTACCACTCAGATTTAGCATTGTAACTGTTGGAATTTTTTTTGAAAAGCCAACAAACCAACAGCAATAGAAATACCAGGAGACACAGGGAGACCCACCCCACGCAGCTGTGCCAGAGTCCATCCCACCCCTGGAGCAAAGAGGCCACTTGGCCTCAGCCTACGCTTTGTTTTCTTTCACAGCTATAAAAAGGACTTTTAAATGCCTTTTAAAAACTCTGCAAATCCCAAACCAGCTATGCTGCTCTTCCCAGCACGAGAAGCCCTCCACAGGGACAGAAGAAAGCAAGTGCAACAGAAGACACACAGCTTGGTTTCCTGGGGGCAGTCTCCCCATCCCCAGGAAGCGGAGGGACAGGAGGGAGGAAAAGCTCCTACCTGAGCAGAGGACTCCCTTGTACCGGGCGCAGGAGAAGTCGTCGCACTCGCAGAAGGGCCCGTAGATGTTTCCGAACTCGCTCTCGTAGCAGAGGCACTGGTTGCAGCTGCACTCCCCTCTCCCGCTGCAGAGGGGCTTGCCCTCCGCCTCCCGGCACATGGCGTGGTGCATGTCCCCGCTGGCCCCCTCCTCGCACTCGCACCTGGCCCCCAGGTAGCCGGCGTCGCACTCGCACAGCCCGCAGGCGTAGGTCCCGTTGCCGCTGCACTTGCCGCTGGCCGGCGCGGCGCGGCCTGTGCAGCCGCACAGGCAGTTGTAGGTCACCGCCACCTCCAGCGTGTCCCGAAAGCCGGCGGGCTTGATGGTGAAGGCGTGGGAGGTCTCCTCGGACGGGCAGCTCCGCGCCTCCACGGCCACCTCGAAGGAAACCTGGGTGGGGGCGGACAGGTTGAGATGTAAGTCAAGGTTGCACAGCTCCATAAACGGCTGTCAAGGGCAGCCCAGGAAGGAAGGCAGGAGGGAAGGGCAAATGTCCCGAGGAAAAGCCATTCCCTGGAGCAGGGCCACGCTCAGCACATTGAGTTTCACTCCCAGGTGTGCAAAAAACCCTCAAAAGAATTGCACCTGCAGCTCAATGCACCCACATCTGCCCATCCTATAAGGGGTTTTGCATCCTCAATGCTTTAAAACTCTTTACTGTCAGCCGTCAGCAGTAATTTTTCCCATCAGGAACCGCTGGTTTCTGTAAAGTGGGAACAAACCTGCCTATTCCCATGAAATTGGGGTCTGGAGCACAAGTCTTATGATGAGACGCTGAGGGAGCTGGGGTTGGTCAGTCTGGAGAAGAGAAGGCTGAGGGGAGACCTTATCACTCTCTACAACTACCTGAAAGGAGGTTGTAGAGAGGTGGGGGTAGGTCTCTTATCCCAAGTTACAGGCGACGGGACTAGAGGAAATGGCCTCAAGTTGCGCCAGGGAAGGTTCAGGTTGGATGTCAGGAAAAATTTCTTCATGGAAAGGGTTATCAAGCATTGGAATGGGCTTCCCAGGGAAGTGGTTGAGGCACCATCCCTGGAGATATTCAAAAGACGAGCTGACATGGTGCTTGGGGATATGGTTTAGTGTTGGTTGGTGGTGTGTGGATGTGGTGGGGTTTTTTTTTGTTTGGTTGGGTTTTTTTATGGTTGGACTAGATGATCTTAAAGGTCCCTTCCAACCTAGGCGATTCTGTGATTCTGTGAAATAACCAGGGTAAAACTCTAGCAAATAGCCCAGTTTTCATGCTATTAAAAACAAGAAGCTTTGTTGAAACAAAGCACTTGCAAGGATCTAACTAATGTAGCACAAGGGCCTGAGGTGACTACAAGATCACAGATTGAGAAGGTTTTATGGGAATCCTTATCTGCACATAGAGATGCGCATCACTCACACAGTCACAAGCTTCTGGCACTCTGCTAATGGCCCATTTTGGATGGATGCTTCTCTTAGGACTGGCTTCAGAAGGTTATACATCATTATATGGTATAACATCACCCCCCTACTCATTTTTTGTTGCTACAATCCAGTGTCAGGGATTATCTCCTTAGGAAAACCAAGACCATCCTATGGCCACTTACTTGGCCTCAGATATAATCCTGCTGTTTGGTGGGGGTCTTGGGCCGGATGGTGCTGCCTGGAGCTGCAAAGAGGATTAACCTAATTCCAAGGAAATGAATCCCTCTCCTAAGCATCAAGGGGGGCAAAAGATTTTTTCCCTGGAGACATTTGGGATCACCTCAAGCTCTCTCTGCCTGCTCCATCCCATATGCCAAGGGGTGACGTGCAGATGGCGGCACAGCAGCCACCTCCAGCCGGGAGAGCTGCACCCCCAGGAAGCCTCCCTTCACCCCCTCCCATTCCCAAGGCCTGAAGCAATTAGGGAACAAGCTCAAATTACAGAGGAGAAGGAGATCAGAAAGCAAGCTAAGGGGATCGGGGTAATCCTGCTCCCTTTCACCTGCTGACACCCGTGCCCCCGGGGCTAAACCCTGACAGATTAGGATCCAGTGCCAGCATTATCATCTCTGGGGAAACCTTAGTGGGGGTCAAATCTTGATCTGTGTCGAAGCAATTGGGCTGAGAGCAGCTGAACAGGAAGGGATGGAGGGATGAGACCCCTATGATTCTGCAGCTTGTCTGCTGGTGCAGGCACCTCAACACTCCAGTGGACCAAAAAAGGGAGAGGTACCAGTGCCGGCTCCCTGCTGCACCCCAAATCTGCTGCCTGGGCAGAAGGCACCCCTAGTTCATCCAGACTGGGAGAGCCAGTAATTCCCACTCACGCCGTCAGCCTCTGCGGATACGGGCACACACGTACCCGCCGCCAAACAAACCCTTCCATGGCACACGCTGCAGTGATCCCCCTGCTCACGCCAAAGCCGGGAGCCCAGGATCAACCACCAGATTAACTCTGCTACCTCGGGGGCTCTGGCTTTGCTGTGGGAACAAGGAGGGCACGTGCCAAGCGTGGCAACGCTCCAGGGATTGCTTTTACTCACCCATCGCAGATCCAGTAAAGTCAGCGAAAAAAGCTGGGGCCACCTCCCTTTTTAGCACTTTGCATGATTCTTATTTGGCAGGGTTAAAAACCCAGCTACTGTTGACTCTTTCAAACTATTTTTATATGCCTCGGCGCTTAGAGCTCTGGTATGTTTGCGGAGTTGCTCTTCTCAAATAAGGCAATCAGGCTGCTAACGGACCTGTGCCCGCGTCCTCGCAGACAGCAAAAGCCTGGAGAAAGGGAGGGAGCTCCCAACCAGTCCGAACCCTCCTGCCTCAGCCCTGCAGCCCAGCAACTCGTTTATCTGTATCAATATTCAATTTAAACAAGCAAAGCTTAACTTTTCTGGGTTTTTTATAAAAAAAAAAGGAAACAAAACAACCTACAGAATGGATTATGCTGTGCATACTTTTAACATTAAGGGACAAACTATATTTTCACTCTGTGCTGCCATCCAATATCTCTAGGAACACAGGAAAGGCAATCAGGCTGCTAACGAACCTGTGCCCATGTCCTCACAGACAGCAAAAGCCTGGAGAAAGGGAGGGAGCTCCCAACCAGTCCGAACCCTCCTGCCTCAGCCCTGCAGCCCAGCAACTCATTTATCTGTATCAATAGTCAATGTAAACAAGCAAAGCTTAACCTTTCTGGGTTTTTTATAAAAAAAAAGGAAACAAAACAACCCCCAGAATGGATTATGCTGTGCATACTTTTAACATTAAGGGACAAACTATATTTTCACTCTGTGCTGCCATCCAATATCTCTAGGAACACAGGAGAGGAGAGCTGCCAAAAGCCTGGAGAAAGGGAGGGAGCTCCCAACCAGTCTGAACCCTCCTGCCTCAGCCCTGCAGCCCAGCAACTCGTTTATCTGTATCAATATTCAATTTAAACAAGCAAAGCTTAACTTTTCTGGGTTTTTTATAAAAAAAAAAGGAAACAAAACAACCTACAGAATGGATTATGCTGTGCATACTTTTAACATTAAGGGACAAACTATATTTTCACTCTGTGCTGCCATCCAATATCTCTAGGAACACAGGAGAGGAGAGCTGCTCCCTTTCTGAGTATCCCATTCTTTTTTGCAAGCTCCAAGGTTAACTGTGGCCTGTTAAATCTAGGAAAGACAGTTGTTGATTCTCAAAAATAACAAGAAAACCTTGCTTATTTACGGATTCACGGATTTGACAGAGTTGGAAGGGACCTCTAGAGATCATCTAGGTCAGGTCCAACTCCCCTGCCAAAGCAGGGTTGCCCAGAGCACATCACTCAGGACGGCATCAAGGCGGGTCTTGAAGATCTCCAGAGGAGGGGACTCCACAACCCCCCTGGGCAGCCTGTTCCAGGGCTCTGTCATCCTCACCGGAAAGAAGTTCTTCTTTGTATTTGAATGGAACTTCTTATGTTCCAGCTTGTGCCCACTGCCCCTTATCCTATCGCTGGAAACCACTGAAAAGAGTCCGGCTCCATCATCCTTCAACCCACCCTGTAGGAACTTGTAAACAGAGATGAGATCTCCCCTCAGCCTTCTCTTCTCCAGGCTAAACAGTCCCAGCTCTCTCAGCCTCTCCTCATAAGGGAGGTGCTCCAATCCCTTAATCATCCTAGTTGCCCTACGTTGGACTCCCTCCAGTAGTTCCCCATCCTTCTTGAACTGGGGAACCCAGAACTGGACGCAGTATTCCAGTTGTGGAATCCAGTTGTATTTAACAGACCAGGAAAAGACCAGCAGACCACAGCAATAAAAAATTCACAGTTGAGAGCGCAATTTTGCTAGGATCAGAGAAAAAAAGCCCTTTCTTGACTACTGCATCCTGCTGCCTCATCAAGACCTTTTGGCTCAAGGTGCTGTAGACAGCACGCCTATTTTCCCTCTTCCCTCACACCTGACCTTGGGATGATATATACCACCCAGAACCACCTCTAGCAGAGCCACTCTCCATGGCTTTCCATATTAACATGCCACAGTGCGAGGAGAGTAGAGGAAGATGAGCAAAGCTACATTTTATTGCCCAGGAATACTCATCAAGAGAGGTAAATGGCTGCATGGGGAGTGAAATGGCCTCTCCAGCGGATGGACCAAAAGGCAGACTCACCGTATCTCCTATTTTGAGATCCCCGCACTTCCTGAGCCCGGGATAGGACAACCCATCCTGGCACGTGGCAGTGAAGGTCAAGCCAATGTCCTCAGGGCTGTCCCAGACTGTGAGCTCCACCTTGGACCGGATACTCTAGAAACACAACAGGAAAGCAAACCATCAGGTTCCCAAAGGGAAGTGGGTTTCTTCTGAGTTAACCTCTTCTCCTGATGTTTCCAGAGGACAGCTAGGCCATCTCTGCACCTATATGAAAACAAAAAAATCACCCGTGCACACACATTGACATTTGGGTTTGACTTCACCAGCTCAGGAGACTTCTGATGGACGCAACTACAGTCATAGAGAGCTGCCTACAACTCCTGCAGGTGGCTTATGCTCTCTAGGACAGCTGTGATGACCGCTGTAGCCAGGACTGAATAAATACAGAGGCTCAAGAAAAAGAAAGAAGAAAACATTCTCGACCACAAATGGAGCATTTCCGAGGTGAGGGTCAGAGCCTTGTGTCCGTATCTGCACCTCCTCCTCCCCATAAACCAGCCTCTTAGAGCAGGGCAAATCCTGATTCTCCACAGGTGGTCATCCTGTGATGTTCACCGTACTGCACTGAGGTTGTGTAAAACTGCACTACCTCTGTCCTGCTTTCTTGATTTCACCCAACTGGTCAGAAAAATGTATTTTTCACTCTCTGGAGAAAATGCCAAACAAAAAGTGACCTTTCAGATACATCAGCTGGAAACTGGGAAAAAATAAATGAAAAAAACTCTTTCTTTGCAAAACTTTTCAAAGTGAAAAACATTTTCCGTCAGCAAGGTTTTGGTATGCCCCTACCCCCTTTCTTCTGTTTCTCATGTCTCCACCCTGCTGCACACACAGACCTTTTAAGTCAAAAGAAAACTCAGTTTATAAGTATTAATTTGGAATTAGGTTGTTTTGTTTCATTCTTCGAATGGCTGGAACTGTTTGTATTTTTTTTTTTTATGAATGGTGTCCAAAAAAGACAAAGGTTTTCAAACTGAGCTTTTTCTACAAATACATTTATTTTTCAAAGCCAGTTTGTAGCTCCATCCCTCTCCTCCTTGTCCGCAGTCCTCACCGAAGTGGCCAGATAAAGGAAAAGTGCGAATTCAGACCTCTTGCCAGTCCATGGGATAACAAAACTAGAGTTCACACACCAGCAAAGAGCTAATACTTTTTGAAATGGGCAGGAAAGAACTGAGTTTTTGGACGGGTGAATCTAAACAGCCCTTGAGGGAAAAAAGAAATAATTTCCTATCTCTCTGCTGTAACATTGATGGGGTGGCAGTTTGGACTGTACGGAGCATCCATTGCCTGTAGGCTGAATGCTGCACATGCCCATAAAGCTGAACACACTGCTCTGCCCAAAATTATCCCATAGAAATTAGCAGTCATGCGCTCCCGTGTCTTCGTCCCCAGAGCATCTCATCTGGGGCACAGCAGAAGACAGGACACCAGGCCAGACCTCGGCATAACCTTGTGTGGGCTCTTCTTATGTTCCTATACAGCTGCCAAGACTTCTTATTAGCCCTATATAGTAATGCTATTAGCCTAATTGTAATGCTATTATTATTAGCCACTTTGCACCGTTACACAGCAATACCTTCTCACATCACCACAGCCACCACGAAGGGCGACTGTGGGATTTTGCTGCTGTGTTGTTTGGTGGCCCCCAAGCCTGCTGCACCTTCAGGGATGAGTGGAGGACACTAGAGAGACCTAAACGAAGGACCTGGCCCTGAAATGGAGGAATGTCTCTGCCTGAAATAAAGTTGCCTGATATAGCCCAGGAAAAATTCAAAGCATGGATTGTTTCTTCGTAAAAACACAGCAGAAGACAGGACACCAGGCCAGACCTCGGCATAACCTTGTGTGGGCTCTTCTTATGTTCCTATACAGCTGCCAAGACTTCTTATTAGCCCTATATAGTAATGCTATTAGCCTAATTGTAATGCTATTATTATTAGCCACTTTGCACCGTTACACAGCAATACCTTCTCACATCACCACAGCCACCACGAAGGGCGACTGTGGGATTTTGCTGCTGTGTTGTTTGGTGGCCCCCAAGCCTGCTGCACCTTCAGGGATGAGTGGAGGACACTAGAGAGACCTAAACGAAGGACCTGGCCCTGAAATGGAGGAATGTCTCTGCCTGAAATAAAGTTGCCTGATATAGCCCAGGAAAAATTCAAAGCATGGATTGTTTCTTCGTAAAAACGAGGAAATCCAAGGATGGCTGATGTGAAGGCCAACTACCGCCTGCCACGGGAAACCCATTGGTGGTGTAATGAGAAGTACTTCTGAGACCTGCCTGGATTTGGTTTAGGAAAGCAGTTATTTTAAACCAGTGTCCTGTTTGCTCCCTTAGATTCAAACCCAGCCTGTGTGCCCAGGCAGAGAGCCCCCGCCACCACACCAGCCCCCCAGGAGCCTCTCCACCTCTCAGGCCTGCCAAGATCTGGGCTTTCTCTTACTGAGGACACAGAAAAAAAGCTGTTCCTGTTCCCTTTTGTTTCACACCCCTCCGGATGAGGGAGAGGTGACAGCACACCAGGCAGAAGAAAAAGGGAGACAGAAGATGAAGAGAAACAGATCTCTGCGGTAAAGCAAGCCCTGAGCAAGTCTGATGTACACATTGGTGGAGGGAAGCAGACGAGAGAGGACCAGAGATGGCCAAAGCACTGAAGGGGAGAGGCTGAGCCCAGGTCCAAGGCACCAGACACTGCCACCCCCCAGGAGAAGAAGGTCCCCTGCCACAGATGGTTTCTCCAAGCTCAGTATTTCCTTTCCATGAGGAACAAAAAAAAAAAGGTTCACTCCCACTTGGGAAACGACACATTTTAGCCTTCCCCCTCAGCGAGAATCTCCTCCTACATTTCAGGAAAAAACAAGTGACCAAGAGGTGAGAGGAACAAAAAAAAAAAAAGGTTCGCTCCCACTTGGGAAACGAGACATTTTAGCCTTCCCCCTCAGCAAGAATCTCCTCCTACATTTCAAGAAAAAACAAGTGACCAAGAGGAGACGAGCTGGGTGGGCACCAGGTTTCCTGCAGCCCACGGCACAGGGGGGAGCTGCCAGCTCCCAGCAGCACACCTGGGGGTCCCAGCTCACACCCACCACCCAGCTGAACTGGCAAAAAACAACCAGCCCCCATCCCAGCAACAGTTCATCCTGCACTGCTCCTTCCACGGGGAACCTTGGTCTCAGCGTTCTGGTGGTTTCCAGCCAGCTGCATGGGAAAGCTCACAAGCAAAGACAGGGAGGGAGCAGGGGTGGGGGCATCAGATCCCCAATGGCTTTCATCAGCTTATATCTACCTGTAAAGGCTCGAGGGGCGGTGAAATGGAGGCATGGATGCATGTTACAGCTGGGAAAACAAGGCAACGGGAGGTTTTCATGCGATGGTGCTGAGACCAAAGGCAAAGTCAACGTGGAATGAATATTCATTTCTTTCTCCCCAGCCAAGCATCTTAGCCCCAAGATCCTCCTTCCTCAAGGGGGCAAAACGGAGCAACTAGGTCTTTGTTTTGTAGTATCTCAAAGGCCACATTAGCTGCACATTGCCTTTCCTCAGGGTGAAGCTTTGGGAAGCATAACCAAAGGGAGCTGTGGGTGAAGGTTACAGGTCATGGAAAGCACAGCACAATCCTATGTGACCTCTGGATGTGTAAGCTCCTCCAAAAAACTCCTTCCTCACTCCTTTGCACTCATGAGCAAGTAGTAGTACCAAGAAGGGCTTACAGCCATTGAAAGCTGTGTTCACAAGTTCCATGTGTGAAGAACCCTACCTGAAGGCTGACCCATTACAGGGTCAGATCTCACATGCCCAGCACCGAAATAGCAATATTCTTGAGGAGCACGAGGAGCCGACCCATAAGAATTCAGGGAGAAGTCAACAGAAATGTTAACACTTAACTACCCAACAAACGTGCAATTTAGCTGTTTCTAATTGATCTGGTCCTTGGGAGGCTTCTCAACATTTTACAGCAAAGAAATAATCTATTTTATCTACCAATAGGGTGCTCTAAGAGTCAACTGTTTTAGATCAGGGCTGTATTTAGAGGATAATTCTGCACACGAGAGACATGAGGTGAAATCTCTGCTCCATCGCAGGCACCCCCGTGCTCCTTCTCCACCTCACACACCTTGTTTCCTTTATCAGGGTGGATGTCCCAGGCTTGGTAGTGCAGAGAGGACCAGGAAAGGGAGGCAGAAGAGCCAGATGGAGCACACTGGGGGAAGGCAAGCTGGCCGAACTCTTGGCACTTCACACGACAGCAGCTGGGGTATTAAAATGCACTTACATTGTAGGCCTTGACGATCAGCTCGATGATGTTCTTGGAATCTTTGTGCAAAATCTCCACTGTTGTCCCAGGTATCAAGGCTGTAAAGTTCTTGGGGAAAAAAAAAAGAAGAAAATTAAAGAAAATTCTGAGATGCAGAAAGGAAAGCAGAGGGTGAGGAGGGACCGACCCCGTGCCAGGGACAGCAGCCACACACCCTGCCCCATCATCTGGTACGGCTTGGCTCCCGTTAATGTGGAGCTTTTAGAATCATAGAATGGTTAGAGTTGGAAGGGACCTTAAAGATCATCAAGTTCCAACCCCCCTGCCATGGGCAGGGACACCTCCCACTAGAGCAGGTTGCTCAAAGCCCCATCCAGCCTGGCCTTGAACACCTCCAGGGATGGGGCAGCCACAATTTCCCTGGGCAACCTGTTCCAGTGTCTCACCACCCTCACAGGAAAGAGTTTCTTCCTGGTATCTAATCTAAATCTCCCCTCTTCCAATTTAAAACCGTTACCCCTTGTCCTGTCACTGCACTTCCTGACAAAGAGTCCCTCTCCAGCTCTCCTGTAGCTCCCTTCAGATATTGGAAGGTTGCTATAAGGTCTCCCTGGAGCCTTCTCTTCTCCAGGGTGAACAACCCCAGCTCTCTCAGCCTGTCCTCATAGGGGAGGTGCTCCATCCCTCTGACCATCTTCCTGGCCCTCCGCTGGACCTTTCTGGAAGCCAACCATTGCTAACATGGCACGTCGAACGCTAAACAAAGCTTGTGGCCAAGGGTCGGGCATTAAGGGATGCAGGTCTGCTGCTGGAGGAGGCAAAACCCAGCTGCTGTGCACTCGGGAGAGCCAGCACCATGACAGCAGGGAGGGAGGGAGAGAGGGAGGGAGGTGCGGCTGCCCCGTCTCGCCGCAGGACCAGCGAGCATCCCCGGAGAGGGGGTGGAGAATGAGCTCAGCCCTCCGGCTCTCGGCGGGCCAGCGGTAGCATCTCCACCGTAGCAACACAGCTGCTTGTTGTTTTTGCTCCAGCCTGGAGAGCCGGAGCAGAAGTTTCCCAAAGCAACCCTGCTTGAAACACCTCCCCGTACCCGCAGAGGAGAGAAACCCCGCAGGGCAGCTCCAGACCCTGGTGGCTCAGGTCACCTCCTCCTTTTGGAGGGGAGAGCGGGGATGGCGAGGGAGTTCCAACTGTATGTGGCACGTCAGGGCCCTGGACTCCAGGATGGAAAAACACAGCTGGGCAGAAACACTGCGTGCGATTAGGTAATGGGATTAAGTCACTGCAGAATGGGTTGAACAGGTTTCTGCGCTCTCGCATGCTGCAGGGCTGGCACCCATCCGAACATCGAGATTAAGCTGGACTCTATTTTAGGTCTTCACAAGCTTGCTAACACATATATCTATATCTGTTTGCTCTAAGAAGCTTTAGTGCTTTTCGCTGAGAGGAAGGAGTGGGGAGGGATGGAAGGCTGAGCCTCTCCTGCCTGCATCTGCCTGCCCCTGCCAGCCCCGCGGGCAGCGTGCGGCTGCATGCGTGCTTGTGGCTGCACACGTGTGTGCTTTTCACAGCAGCCCCTGCTCCACAGTGCTGCCAGGGAGATGCTTTCAGGAGGCATTACAACTCCCGCCCCCAGCACTCACCTTGTACAGGACGTAGTGACTCTTCGTGACAGCAAAGATCAGGTGGATGTTGTTTTCGGCGAGTTTCTCCCCAAGAAGCGCCAGGGAAGGATAATCCTAAGGGCACAAATAGATCTATGGGTAACACAGGAACAAAGGCTAATTTCATTGCTCTTCTCGTCCCAACAGCAAAATTCGTTCCAGAAACGTGGCATGTTTTGCTGTGGGATGAAGTCTCTGTGGTACCAGTGCAATTCCAGCTCAAATACTAGAAACTCTGTCATCCCTTAAATATTTCTGCTACACCCTTCACTAGAATATATGACTGACACCACCACTGGCTGCAGCAACACCTGAAACACTGGATCTCTCTCTTTCCTCTTTCTGCTTTGCCAACAGCAGACACATGTGTAACAAGCTGGCTGCTGTCTCCAGGGATGCAAGGGAGGGAAATCTAGAACTGCAGTAAGTGGAAATATGTGATTTTTCTCCCAAAGCAGAAACATCCACGGCCTGCTCTTTCCGCATACTGGAACCATAAAGTGATTACTATAAGCTCCTTAATTCTGCAGGCTTCCCAGACAGAGAGGATGGCAGGACGATACTGCTCTAGCTACCCACAAGCAACAAAATAATGAACCAAAAAACAGCTTGAGTTTAAAACCCCTGGCTGCTTCTGAAGTGCTGGCCTCGGAAAAAACCACCTCGTTGACTTGCAGACTGGAGGGCTGATTGAGAGCCTCTGAGACTCAAATGTGGAAATACCAAGGGAGCATCGCCACGTCAGCTCCCCAGTATAACTCCACATCAGTATGGGGGCTGCACCCGGTACGTGTATGTTTGCTGAGGTTGCACAGGTGGGTGGAAACAGGGTTTCTCCAAAGATCCTAGCTTCCATCCAGAAACACCTCCTGTTACGAGGTGACATCTGTGTAGGAACAGAAATCCTAAGCAGTGCTGGTGATCTGCTGAATAAAGCACCCTTCTGCAGAAGGAGTGGTAATGAGGTGGCAGGCAAGTGGTCGCTCACCCCACAAGTTTTCTCCACTGAGTTTAAATTTAAAAAAAAATGGTCAGTTTGTCTATTTATTACTAAGACCTATGTTAGTGTTGTGCTCAAAGGCTGTGAATCAGGGGAGCATCCTCTTGTGCTTGCTAGTGCAGCCACATCAAGGTAGGCTCAGCCTCCCCAGGGAGGAGTGGACAGTCCACTGGACATTTTAGAAAAGGGATGACATCATTAATGTTTCCTCTACACTTTCCAGGCAAATCTGATGCACTTCAAGACACCAAGTTACTTTCCCCTCCCTTGCAATGAGCCCTGAGGGAACTCACTAAGTTCCTAACCCGTTTGTGTGCATCACAGCAGCATTCACTACAGGGGGATGCCCAAGGGGAACAGCAAATTCTATTTGCAATCTGCACGACCAGGTGAAACCATGCTGGTCAGGGGCTGTGTCTGCCAAAAAGCTGCTGGAGTCATGGTGGCTGGTCTCCAGAGAGGTCCACCAACACCCCAATGTCTCTGGGGGCTGGCCTCCCATGTCTCCCCTCACCAGCTGGCTGGATGCGCTGTACTCGTTGGCTTCATTCAGGTGGCACTGGCCATCGTGGGGCTGCACCAGCCCCCCCAGCTTCCCATCCAGGGCTATGTGGGGCACATCATCCGTCGTGAAGACCAGCAGGTGAGATGCCTCCTTACGCCAGCCGATCTTCTCCTGAGGGAAAACAAACCCTGTGAGACAGCCGGTCTGCTCCTGTCAAACCCATGATTCACCCTCGCTCTGCACATGGTCCCAGCCGTGCACTCGGCCAGCAGCACTAACTAGACCCATTAGTGCTAATTAGAAGAGTACCATGCTCTGGTCCACCCCTCTCTAGCAAGAAAACAAAATGTATGGGGCCCACTTAGCATTTCCCAGCATCTCCTTCCAACACATTTACTTAAAAAGGCACAAGGAGGTATGCGGACTGTCCACCAGACCTTCTCTACCCAGATCCAAGAATAAGAACTTCAGCTGCTTTTATAGTCAAAGGAGACCTGCCAAATTCCTCCACACACATTTAATCTGACCTTGTTTCCTCAGCTCTGCGGAGCGGCCAAGGCAACAGCAAGAGCTGCAATATCCCCGCTCAGCAGTTTCATTACCGCCCGCTCGTAAAGGCTGTTTCTGAGCTGTGACACACAGGGAGGTCCCTGCCCGAGGGGCTGGCTTTGGTGCACCCACGCGCATCTACAGGCACTCTGTGCAAGGGCCAGACATTATCACCATCTTTGCATGGAGGGAGATGCAGGGATAGATTTTTGTTTTGTTTTGTTTTTTCAAATAAAGGGATATAAATAAAGGGATAACATTTAGTTGACAAACATTTCCTTTCCACGGAGCTTCCTCAGGTTTCTAGCTTTGCATCAGCCTGAGAAGCAGATCTGTCCCGACAACAGCACACTGAGGCTGTTTGTTGCAATGGAAGTCGAGGGAAAGAGAGAAGCCCAAAGGAAATTTTTGGAAAGCACAGGGCTGCAGCACACTCCCCTGTGCCCGCTGGCTGCTCCTACTGCCAGCTCATGCCAAGCCAGGCGGGCTGAGGTCCCACCTGCCAACCAGGGAGAGCCCGGAGCCAGACCTTCCCCTTGGACTGGCCACCCTACCCGTCTGCAGGCAAAGACGCAGCCCCACACCTTCCCTCCCCACACACATCCAGTATCCCCCTCCTCAGAGCAACACAGCGCTTGAGACTGTGGGAAGGGATGAGGGAAAAGCTGGTAAAAGCTTACTGATGGTGACGCAGTGCAGATGAATGCACCCGACTCCTCCAGAGCTTACTGCTCAGCTTATTTAGCAAAGCCTGACATCTACCTTGTTTTATACTAACATGAGAACCCACAAAACCCACTGCAGCTTGGCTGCAAAGATGCTTCCTATGGAAAGTGCTGGTGTGGGCAGGGCAAGAGGGCAGAGCAGACAGAAGGATGCGGAATCACGGCTGCCAGCGCAATTTTCGCCTGCAAATGTGAGTCATAGCCCAAAGCCTGATGATCTTTCCGATAAATATAACTCTTGCTTCAGGGACACTATTCCAAAGTAGATTTATTTTTCTTCCCTATTGCAGAAGGTATTTTTAGTTTAGCAGTATTTTAAAGACACACCCCCCCCCCAACAAAAATAAGGCCACAGGAAGAAATCTTTGGCAACACGCATCCTTTGCCATGTACCAGCATGGTACAGTCCAGCTCAGGACACAAGGAGGACTTTTTTGCTTTGGAAAGCAGGAGACATTCCACTGTGACCTCACTGGACAAAAGGCAAAATCTTCATGCCAACATGTAATTTTTTAGGAACTCAACCGAAAAGTGCTTACGGCTCTAACAATGCAAACAGCAGTGGTCGATCTACTCAACCACCAGACAGAAGCCTCTCCAGTTCACTTTCTTTTGCGTATCCAAAGCTGCTTTCTTCTCTTTTGAAACAACTGAGGCCAAGAAACTCCAGAAGAGATTAAAAGGATTAATTTGGGTTTCGTTTCCTTAGAAATGTGGTACGCACAAGGAAAACGAGCTGCATTCAAGTAGCAGTTATGAAGGCGCTTCAGGCTGATGCTACTGTTCACCTGCCTGCTAAGGACACCTTTCAGCCACGGGCAAACCAACCTTTTACAAACAAACAAACTCTCGCATCTCCAACACGCATTTTCCCACATAAACAACATCAGAAATGCTTTGGTTGTTCAGTTCAGGAATTCACTTCCAAAAAGCAGCGAGCACCCCTGGTGTCAGTGCTATTGGCACTGGGAGCATCTGATGCCTTGGAGCATCAGACACGGGTCTCAGATGGGGTGGCCAAGCTGGTGCCAATGCTACACCAAAAGAGCTGGAGACCTATGGAAAAAAACACCCGGAGAGGTCGGCACAACGAGGAGCTGCTGCATCTCACGCTGCCTCCACCAGCAGCTTCCAGGCACTGGAAAATACAGCTCTTCAGCACACAATTTCCACTGCGAAACCCAGAGCAGCACTCTGCTCTGCTTAAAACAAATAACCAAAGAGACTTTCATTTATTTTTACTGGACTGGGATTGTTGAACAAAAAACACTGCACTGACACCTGCCCCCTCATCTGGTTTTTGATCCCCATGGGATAGAAAGGATTTTGAAAGCAGAGGTGGGACCTGACCCAAAGCAGAGCGAAGTGGGAGGACGTGTCTCCACAGGGCTGGGCATGCTGCAGACTCCTACGACCAGCCGTAGTTGCCTCCCGTACCCCGAAAGACCAGCTTCTCACTCCTTACAGCCAACAGCGACTGGCAAAGCTGCTGCAGCTGCCTCAGCACAGCCCAGCCCTCCAAATCCCATTGAAAAGGCTGCTAAACCCAGCATCAATATTTCCAAGCCTGAAATAAATGTCTAAATTTATGCTTCGGGCGCTGAATAAAAAGGGTTTAATTGCCAAGGCACAAACTGCCAGGAGACTCCCTGGGTTCGTCAATGTGTCTAAAACCCCACCAGTTTCCCAGGTGCAGATCTTTTTGGAAGAAAGAAACAGATACAGGTGCAAGACAAGTATGCCTTAGAGATTAAAAGCCAAAACCTCCTTCGTTTTGCATACCTCTGAAAGGCACCTCAATGTCTCCCAGGTGTCTTGGCCATCTCCATGTACCAGTGTCTAGCAAGCCACAATCAAAACTACTTCACAAGACACTTTATTTTCTAATCCAGCATTATCTCCATGCTGCATCTTAGTGTATAAGATCTGAAACTTATACGTACCACCAAGCCATATGATGCTTGCACTTAAAGAATGGCAGAAAACCAAAATACTGCAAATGGAAAATGTAATTACAGAATGTCGATTAATATTCCTGGCTAACCATTTTAGCATCAGGATAAAGGCTTATTGTCTCTGGCTCTTTCATGGCCTCCAGAATAACATTTACCATATCTTCATCTTTCAGAAAGCAGCCAAACCCTGAGCTTGCTCGTTAGCCTGTATTAGCTGTACAAACCTTCCCCCCTCCTTGGGTTGAAAAGCAGGCCAAAAAATGACTTGAGCGTTACAGAGCTCTTAGACAGCTCATGCATAAGAAATGCTTGATATGAATTACAGTATAAAAATACCTAGTCAACAGAGTTGGTATTGTTTCTGATACCTCAGTGCTTGAAGGGGAAGAGAAGACCACACTCAGACACTGCGGCTTAGAAACAGAGAGGCTCTGCCATGCCGTGCTCTCCCTGGGACATCCCCCCTTGATGCCACAAGCTCTGCTGCTGAGCACAAAGTGCTTCACAGTCACCAGGCTGCATTGCCCCAAAGGTGGGGGACTTTCTAAGATCATAACTGCCATAGAACTTGAGTTTTGAATATGGTAGAGAGGCTGAAAGCTGGAAAAAGCTTTCAGAGAGATGCAATGGGGTACCACAGAAGTGATGAGGAAACCCTCCCCAGGAGTCACCAAAGTACCTATATGCTGCTGTCCCTGCACTGGGGGAAAACAGCTTGTGAGTTACTACAAACCCTTTTCTGTGTGGGATTTAGTCCCCACGATACTTCATTAATCATCGCTGGATGCAAAGCGCCATTCCCTGCAGCAAAGAGCATCCTCACCAGGAAGTGGCACTTCACTGCCACCCCAGATGTCTTGCCACCTCCACACACCTCAACGGTGCTGAGCCCCACCACAACCCACAGCCACCGACCAACATGAGCCATCGCTCCGCTGCCATGAGGGAAATTAATCCCTCAGCTCCTGTTTTGGATATGGGGCTTAGGAGGTCAATCATCTGGCCTGGAATTTTGGCTATTCTCACTCTGGACGGCAGGAGCCTTTGCTGCATCAGCAGGCAGCTGCTCCACCCACAGCAAAGGGCTGCCAAGGCAGCACGAGACTCTGGACGGCAGGAGCCTTTGCTGCATCAGCAGGCAGCTGCTCCACCCACAGCAAAGGGCTGCCAAAGCAGCACGAGTTACGGCCCAGCCAGTTCTCCTGCCTCACACACTCGTCCCATGGACTTTCTTTCCCGCCCCCAAGCTCCAGTAATTAATTAACCACTGTGGCTGCAGAAATTCATCTGCCATGACCTGCCACATCATGCCAAGAGCCATGCAAGTGCAAACACTCGCCTCTGCTCACCCTTCCTAGAGGATGCTCAGTCCTGAATTTAGGCAGCACCAACATCTAAATTCACCTTCTGAATTTAGAACGGACCAGGCTGTGCAGTCGAGAACAAAGTCAAAGATTTTGGTCCTTATCAACACTTTGAGACCAGCACAAACATCCAGGAAGTACCTTGGAGGTCCCCTGCCTTCCACCAACACCTCCAAAATGAGCCCTTGTGACACACACCTCAGTGTTCCTGCACTGTAGGGAAACTTTGTCCCATTTTTGCAATAACGTGGTGGGAGGGACTGCAAAAAACCACACGGTGGGTGGCACAACTGAGCCACCATCCTGAGCTGTCTCTGCTCTAACCATGAGAGCCACTTCTCCAAAACTGAGAAGTATTTTACGCCCAGATGAGCATTGGGAGCAGCAGTGTGGTTGTGTCAGCAACAATATCTGTGCCAGGCTGGGAGAGGGAAGATGACTGTTGGATGGCATCAGATCCAACAGAGCAGGTTCAGTCCTGTCATGAGCATGAAGAGTAAATGAAGCCAACCCAGGCGAGGGAAGATCTAATTTCCCACAAGCCCATGTCACATCACTCCTGCAGACGATGCCTATCTCCCAGCTCCCAAAATCCAGACCCAGAAGAAAACACGCCCATCCAAAAGGACTATGCAAGGCTGGAGGAAAAAAAAAAAAACCACCACACTGTATGTCAAGAGGGAAAAAAGCAAACAGAGCCAATCCCTGGCCAGCAGGGCAGAGGGGACAGACACTTCCATCCCTGATGCACAATGGGATACAGAGCAATCCACCTACTTGTTCCAAAAAGGTCTTGAAGCAAACATCTCTAAAAACTCTAAGGACATGGCTAGCACGGCACCAAGCTAATGAACTCTGTCTTTAATTACTGCTTACAGCTCCAGTTTTGCTGACAAAGAGAAGAACAGGCTATCAGCACCTGGAGGTGGGATCATCCAGCCCCACACGCAGAAGGGGGCAGGTAAAAGCAGTAGGAACCAGCTCCAACCCTCAACATGGGTCAGTTGCTGCAAGATGCGTTTGACACACAATTGAGAAACGCATTAAGTCAACACATGGTGCTATTGCACACAAATGCACATGAATCTTAAAGGATTTCGTCCCAGGTGCTCAAGGATCAGCACCTACAAGTCCAATCATGCAATGAAATCTCAGCCCTAAATTTGCATTTGCAAATCTCCATTTTCACCCCTTTAAACTAGGAAAGATACTAACTTTTTTTTCTTTGCCTGTTCATGTACAGAAGCACACAAAACCAACTGCCTCTACTTTTTCAAGGCATCTTTCATGGTTTCCTCAAGAAAAATTTAATAGTTACTTCCAAGAAACAGTGCACTGAAGCCATACCCTGGTCCAAGAACAGAGCAGGAGAAATCTCCTATTTTGCTTTGCTTTAGAACACCAAAAATCAGAGCGACTCACCTTGCACACGGCAGCCTGCAAAATCGCATCAAAACCACCCTCTGGAGCATCTCGGTTGCGGGAAACCTTCTGTTTCTGAACTTCTTCGTTGAAACGGTCGACTTTATCCGTTAGGGACAAGAGGTGGCGGAAGCCAAAGGATGGGACGCAGCTGGGGAACAGCTTGTAACTGCAGGGGGAACAGAGGAGTGGTCAGCTGGGAGGAACCTCACCAGCAGCCAAGAGCTGCAGAAGCTCACAGGCTGGTCACCAGGCTGGTCTCCAAACCTCTGTTCAGAGGGATGAAATAATAAGGCTTCATGTTTTGGACACTTCGATGTCTGGCTATTTATCTACAAAATTCTACAAGAGAGCCCATCTTTTTAGTTGCCTCCTGGGGGCTTTGAGCAGCTGAAGTTTCCAGAGACCTCACCAGGACCAAACGTCTCTCTCCCCATAAGGTCTGAGTGGAGACACCAAGCACTGGGCCACCCGGCTCTGGAGTTTCAGCCCCCATGAAGGGTTTTCACGCTGGATGTCTGCAGTGCAGGATGTGACCCCCAGTGACGCAGAGGGCATGTTTTGGCAAGAGGGCCAGAGCCACCCTCCCCAGCAGCCCAGGATGGTGGGCTGGTGTCAAAGGGCACCAGGCAGGAAATGTCGCTGACAACGGCTACTTTCCCCCTATTTTTCAATATGCGTTTTCACTTTGTCAGCCAGTGTTCTTGTTCTTGGCAGTATGTGTCACCCTGCACCCACTGTATGTCATGGGGCAACTGCACACCACGAGGTGCATTAGTAACCAACTCATGCATCTTCCCACTCTCCCTGCAAGCTGGTGAGCAAACACCACCTCCACTTGAGCACCACTGGAGCAGAAAGGTAGGAGTGGCACCCTAAGGCAGAGAAATGCCTCGGCAGGCTACCAAGAAAACTTTTTTTTTTCCATATAAAAAAAGGAGGCAGCTTTGGTGTTCACCGCATGGCCGGGAGAGCTCAGTGTGGGAAATCAGTGAGTGTCTGCAGGGGAGAGGGAAGAGAAGGGTTAAAAGGAAAATGTGTTTAAAAAGGAGTTGGGCTGGCGCTAATTCACTCTTATCTTCAAAGATAAAACACTGAGAACAATTAAAGGCCTCTGCTGACACATGACCCACTATGGGTAAGTTGTAAGAGGCTTTTTACACAAAGGAGTATTTAAGATTTACCACTGCTGGGAACTCAAATCCCTCACAAGGGACCCCAGAGCAGGGATTTCCACCCGCGCAGCCGTGCACACACCTAACCGTGGGGCAGGTCCCACCGCCCTGGGCCCAGCTGGCAACCAGAGCCACCCCTTGTAATCAGCCCTGTGTTCAGACTTGCATCCTGCTCACATCTAGAGCCAAGGTGAGGAGCGTGTGATGTGTGAAACCTCTGCACTGCGGGGTCTCGGCAACCAGCCCTGAACCCATAACCATACATCTGGGTGCTCGATTTGCCAGAACCCTGGTCCGGGAAGAAAAAACACTGACACACTCTAGGGCCCCATATCCCATGAAGATGTACAATTTAATTCTTTTTTGTTTGTTTTACACACCAGGTTTGCTGGCAGAAGCTGCAGGCAGCAGGAGGACAGACAATGGATAGCTGAGTGACTATGCAGCGGTGTGGGTGGGTTATCTCAGAGCTGTAACCTCCCCAGGTCCTATCACAGATAGATGGGCAATTGAGTGTTCAGTCAAACCCTCTGCCCTCCTTATCTATCTTTATAAATTTAGTGTTTGTTTCTTTTGTATTATCTCTCCTGAATGACACTGTGGCTGCCTGAGGCCACATCCTGGCTGCTCAGGAGGTCTCAGCCAGGATGCTGCGCCGGGAGCAGGGGTGAGCAGCAAGACTGGGTGAGAAGGAGGAGGCACAAGGGATCCCAGGCAGACCCTGCATGGAAACAGGGCTGCACCCCTCCCAAACCTGCAGGATGGCCATCACTGTGAGGAGGAAGAGGAGAGAGCCTGGACTAGGGGCAAAAACACCCATCACATCTCATGTTTCCTTCCATCTTTTTTTGAGATGTGAGCAGGCTACTGGACAAAGTCTGCTTTGACACTCAGAAATAGCTGCAAACAACCCCCCACCTGACAACCCATCTTGCTGCTGCATCAGCGAGCCACCTGGGAGCAGCGACTGCCCACTCCCAGAGCAGGCAGGGGACAGGGAACAATGAGGAGCCAGCACCCCTGGTTGGATGACGAGGAGACAGATGGCAACTGGAAGGGAGCACCCACCAAGCGAGTTGCCTTGGGCAATCCTTCCTAAATGTTTTTCCAAGACCAGGCTGGCTTAAGGTAACGCAAAAACAGAAAAGCAACCACCTGGGTAAAACCAAAAGGACATGCAGATAGCTTGATCGTGGTGGGAGAAAATGAGCTGACATCTCTGGATGACCTCGATGAAATGGAAAGAGTGGTTTCAGGCATGCCTTGCTGCAGAGCTGTCCACCTCCACCCTCTCCTCTTCTCCCACCCCTCCCCTCCTGCACATTTCACTCTATTTCACTCGGCAAAAGCCGTGTCACTTCAATTAAATCACACACCAGCCAAAGTTTTCACTGGAGCAAAACCCTGTCCCCAGCCCACGAGCAACATGAGCAGGTGATGGAGACTGAGAACGACAGACACGACTACGCACATCCCTCTGAGGCCATGCCAGATTTTCAAAGGGAAGAGCTACAAAGAGTGTGGTGAAAGGTGGCTATGCTTCATGGACAAAGCACGAGTTTTCAGTGTTAAAATCTATTTGACTTTCCTCTCTGGACAAAACTGGTGAAAAGAGAATGCAGGTGATTCTGTCTGGTCAATGGTCAATGTGCAATGAGACGCCAAATGCTTAGTCCATGCCAAAACATGTCTAGAAACACACAGCTGATGCAAGCTCTCTTTAATCTGCCTCTCACATGGAAAACCTAGAGGATGCATGCTTGGAGAGCTTGGCATCCATCTGTGCTGTGATCTTACAATGTAAGTATCCATGAATGGCTCCAACAAAAGCACTAATCTTACTGCCCTTACATGACTAGGAAGCACCCCAAGTTGAAGACACCACCACAAAAGCAAGTGTCAGTTGTGACATTCTCCCAGGAAGGCATTTGCTTCTGTATTCACCCTTTCATGCCAACATCCAAACCCCTCTGAGCCTGGACACCCTCTGCTACACCCAGTTTCACCCTGGCGTAATCCCCGATTCAATGGACTTGATTCCAACTCCTGCAGTTAAAGGCAAACAAAAAGAAAAGGAGGAAGGTTCTGATAACCACCACAAAGCAAAACACGTCATTCGTGTCTTTTGCAACTGCCAGTTTGCTTTCCTTCCCCAGCAATAAAGACGAAAAAACCTGCCTGACATCTTCAAACCATTTTACAAGAGCTCATTAATCAGTCCTACAGGCTCTCACAAATCTCACTTCCCCCAAACACTTCTGTTGGAAGGACTTACATTGCCTTCGTCTCCTTATCTGTAAAATGGAGACAAAGAGCTTAATTGATTTACTCAAGGCCAAACTATGACTCAGTGCTAGGATCAGAAATCAGGAATTTCTGGCTCTTGCTCCTATTTCTTAGTGCCTGTAAAAAAAACATGCTATGTCTGCATCCTTGTCAGGTACTTAAAAATAGCTTCAGGCTCCTGATACAACAGTTTCCCATCTCTAGATGAAGAGATGTCCCAACAGCCACTGCAAGTTGGAAGTTGTCCTGTTTTGAATTGCTCTGGAGCATCACAGTGACAGGCGTGGCTAATCAGAATTACCAAAAGCCAGGGCTTAAGTCTGCTTCGTTATTTAAAGCAAGAATGAGAAGAAAAGACTGCAGTCAAGCTCTGTGCAAACACAGGGCTTGTCCCTTCCAGGTACACCTACCACTTACCCAATGCAAGGATTGTTCTGGTATCTTGGTGCCGTGTAGGAAAAAGGAGAAATGTTTTTGTCGACGAAAGATCCAAACCCCAGCCGGAAATTGCTAGTGAGCTTTCGCATCTCTTCAGCCAGCTTGGTCCCCAGATTGCGAATATTATCCAGGTCGTCATTCATGGACAGGGAGAGATCCATCAGGTAGTAGAGGTCCACAGGATAGTCCTCCACTTGCCGAACCTGAACTCGGAAGGAGGTCTGGTCACCTGCACACACACAAGAGTTGAGAGGGGTGAGAAGGAAACACCTAGCACACATAAAACCCAGATGGCAGGCTTTGCTTCTCCCCCACCTACAGAGCAGACAGATCGCATCTAAAGAGGGTGAGGGGAATAAGCTTTTCCAAATACATCCCTTAGGAGACTAACAGGAGAGCAGGTAATAACTTCGGGTCCTTTTAAGCTATGTAGTATAATGGCTGGAAAGAAAAAGACACACCTATAGACTGCATGTCTCTATTTTACTTTGGAGATATGGGAAAGGGTTTTTCCAGCTCAGCTGAGAAAATGTCTAACGGTGGACACATGAAAATGCTGCTGCCCCAGACCATGTACATTCCAAGGGTGCTTTCCTACCAAACTGGAAAGAGAAGCAAGCAGAATGAACCTCAAATGGATTTTTCATGGACTACTGAAGAGGGACCCTGCACGTGCTTACTTGGGTATGGCCTCAAAGCAAGCCAGGAGCAGTCCAAGAAGTCCTGCACAAAAGAGAGAAGGAGGGGGAGCAGGAGAAGGAAGAGGGTCAGGATAAAACAGCCAGCGTGACAAGAACACCAGAAGTCAAGCTGAAGCAGACACAGAAGAAACATCTCTTAAAAGGGTATCTCCACTGAAAAAAAAGTCATGCCATCATCATTCTGGAGAAAGCAGGGCAAAAGGGAAATGAAGTGGAAAAAGAAGGTTTCTAGGGCCACCCGGGGAAGTACCAAGGCAGAGGTGAAGCTTCCTGAAGTGCTGAACACGAGGGAAGGAGCTGACAGCTCTGAGTCACAGGCTGCGCAAATGTGAAGAAGAGCAGAGGGAAGCCCTTCCCCTGACCTTCCCCTTTGCCAAACCGCTTTCACCAGAGATGCTCTCCAGAAGGGGTGCCCCTCAAAAAAAAGTGAAGTGGCTTCAAGGTGAATTCAACTTCACACCAGAAGGACCTCAATGGAGCCAGAGAGGAGGTGGCAAATGTTTGCCTTAAGCTTTGCTGAGAGAGGGGTCAAAATGGAAACCCCAGACTCCAGTACCCTCCAACCCCAGACTGGTTTGGAGATTCCATGTCCCCAGCTGCCAGCTCAGACCCTTTTCCAGCTCAGTAGGGTCTCGGACCCAGGGACTCGGATCCTCTCAAGACCAAGCTCCCCCTCCTGCCCACCTGTCCCAGCTCTTCACAGGCAAGGCTGAACTTGGGGCACTGGCAGGTTCTGCAAAACACTTGTGGCTTCCCCTCCTCTTCCCCAAAAACGAATCATTTTTTAGTACTGTGAAAACATTTCCCCAACCATTTTATTGTTCTCCTCATTGTTTGCAGCAGCACAGCTGCTCCCACTTACTTCCAGCCCAGCAACACGCAGCAGCA
The DNA here is from genome assembly GCF_001431845.1 of Calidris pugnax. Taxonomy (NCBI): domain Eukaryota; kingdom Metazoa; phylum Chordata; class Aves; order Charadriiformes; family Scolopacidae; genus Calidris; species Calidris pugnax. The sequence goes on along the minus strand of NW_015090770.1, from coordinate 2,328,355 downwards.
ACATCCCAAAACTGCCGTGCTGGCGAGAAATGGCACCAGGGGCTTTGCAGCCCCGCAGGCGGGAGCCCTGCGTGGCACCTGGGGTCACACTGTGATGAGCCACATGCAGGGCCAGACACCCTCCCTTGCTTCGTAGTGACTCCCACAGCCGTCCCCATGTGCAGGGGGTGAGCAGGTGCCCTCTCCCAGCCCTTGCAGCCACCACTTCAACCCAGCAGCATCCACCCCCTTGGAAGGAGCCGGGTTCCCAGCACCCAGGGGGACATCCATAAAAGCCACAACCTGCCACTTTCACAAACAGAGCTGTGAAGGGTTTAGATCCAGGTCCGTACTCTCTGCTCCACCAGTTCCCCGTGCATCTCACCAGCTCGGTGCTGGGGTACCAGAGGAGTCAGCTACAGCTCCTAAACCAAGACCTTCCCTCTATTTAATGATTTCCCTGCCCATTTAGATCAAGGGTGGCTTCCAAGCCAGGGCTTCTTTCTTACGGGTAATTGCTCCCCCTCACAGTCTGCTACAACCCCACAGGGCTTGCGAGAGGCACCCTCCACGAACACACACATGTAGGTATTGCCCAGGAAACTCTTGCCATAAATATTCCTCTTCTTTTCCCCGGCTTTCGTTTCCTGCAGGAGCAGGACTTTCCCGGCGCAGCGCTGAGATGCGACACACTGCGGGATGCAACTCAGCACAGGGTCTACAGTAAGCAAAGCCATTGAGGCAGATCTACCAAATCAAGTGGCCTGGCACTTATTTTGGGGGGGACAAAGGAGGACATCATTTATATACTGCAAAACCTGTTAGCACTGATTGCAGGGTAAGAAACTGCGATGGCAAGCTCGACTTCGATTCAGTGCTGCAAGAATGTGTGTAACTCCAGGAAAATTCATTCCCATGCCTATCTTTGTCATTCCTACGCAATTTCCTGACTGGAATACCCAAACCCTTTCAGAAAAAGAGGATGTTTCCTTCCGCATGTAATGTCCACAACATTTCAGTTTTCAAAAGCCTCTTCTTTATGAGCAGGTCTGAAGATGGGAATTCCTGTGCCAGAGAGTGTATTTGGGATGCTCTGATCAAACCTTCTTCTTTTAATAGTTACAAATTTATTAGTCCCTGAGAATCATCAAGAATAACAGGAGCCTGGGGCCGGTTCTTCTGTCTTTCCTAACTGCACAAATTGGTTATATCAGAGAAAACATTGCTAATGCATGTAGATGTAAGTGCAAAAGAATTTCTTATTCTCTGTGCGCAGTAACACTCTCACACTCCTAGGGATAACCCAGCCCCCTCTTTCCCCACGAACTGTCACCACCATCCTCTCCTTAGGGCTTTTACTGAAAAGCTTTTAACTTAAAACAGAATTCAGAAATGTTTCTTGGATACTGTCACACAGAGGCAGCGCAGAAACCGGAAAAACTGCTTTTGGCCAATTTACAAACATAAACTTGACAATCACACTTATTCACGAAAAGCTGTTCTTTCTGCTTGGCGAGGCTTAAGGCTTGATGAACAATACAACTTGAATCTATTCTTTTTTTTTTTTTTTTTTATTCCTGTTACGCTCTTCATATTTTTCATCTAACCAGGACAAGCTGCTTTATAGCTGGACACAAGACTAAAAAGCAATAGTATAAAAAGTAAATGCTCGATTTGAAAGCTACGCCGTGAAGGACATCAGTTTAAAGCCTTTGGGAATCAGCTCTGGGCACGGAGATTTGGGGCTATGGCTTCTGCCACGGGATGATTAGATCAAACTGCCTGGGTGGGAACGGCAAACAATTGACAATTCGCTCCCTTCTGCTTCTGCTTAGCCATCTAAGAATAAAAGATCACCATCGCCACAGACCGCCGCGTGCATTCATCTTTGAAATAGTAAATTGTTTAAAAAAAATTTTTTTTTTTTTTTTTTTTTTTTTTTTTCTTTTTTTTTTTTTTTTTTTTTATTTTTTTTTTTTTTTTTTTTAATTCCTGTTACGCTCTTCATATTTTTCATCTAACCAGGACAAGCTGCTTTATAGCTGGACACAAGACTAAAAAGCAATAGTATAAAAAGTAAATGCTCGATTTGAAAGCTACGCCGTGAAGGACATCAGTTTAAAGCCTTTGGGAATCAGCTCTGGGCACGGAGATTTGGGGCTATGGCTTCTGCCACGGGATGATTAGATCAAACTGCCTGGGTGGGAACGGCAAACAATTGACAATTCGCTCCCTTCTGCTTCTGCTTAGCCATCTAAGAATAAAAGATCACCATCGCCACAGACCGCCGCGTGCATTCATCTTTGAAATAGTACACTCTCCATGCCCAAAATTAAATCAACATTGTCTCCTTTTTGTCTTGGGTTCACAGGGTGAAACTCATTCCCAAGCTCAAGGATTAATGGATAATTTAAACTGGGGATGCTAATACAAGGGTTTAGGAAGTCATCAGCCCCAAGATGGAGTGCCGCCCAACATCAAAAAGAGAGCAAAGACGGGAGATACTATTACAAACATCTAGGTATGTCCCTCCTCCTGCCGTGACTCTGATGCTCTGCAAGAGGAGCACAGGGAGGGGAGCTCCTCGGCTCAGCTGCGGGGGCCCTTGGGGCCATTCCTGCAGCTCAGCCCAGATCTGGAGGGCTCCTCTGCTGTCCAAGGAGAACGCAAGGTGGCCACGAGTGTGGTCCCCTGGGAGGGCTGCCAGGAACATCACACCAACCCTGTGCATCTGATGGCAAAGTCCCTGGGAAGCCCCCTCCAAAGCCCTGCTGCAGACCCAGCCGATCCGCATCTCCAGCTGGGCACTGGGAAAGGGGAATTTGCTGAGCACCAGGCACTGGGCACAAGGGAGGGTTTGTGGGAGGCACGATGTGGAAGCTGAGCCAGCCCTTTCTGATAAGAATTGCCTCAAGAAACATGGAGGGATAACAAGGCCCTATTTTTATAGGAGCAAACCTGTTCCATCAGCAACATTCAGTTGCAGAAGCTGCGCATCCAGTGGTGACTACCCTCGGGGACCTGCTTTTCAGACTTTAAGCAGCAAAATTTCTTTACATTTGAGGGTCTGACTGATGACAGCAGTCATACTGCTGAGGAAGAGTCAATTAAGAGACATGATGACTATCCAGCCCCTGGAATTAAAACAAAAAATCCTGCAGCAACTAGTAGGCTCTGGGAGAGCACTGGTAGCATGAGCACCAGCTCAAACTCCTGTTTTTCTTGGGCAAAACATATTTCATTTTTCTGTACGCTCATGAGAGCTGTCACAAAAAATGTAAACCTTAGAAACCCACACCAATTGCTTACAATGAATCGAGCTTTTATATTTGCTTCTTAACTTTGCAATAAAGAGCTTTTTTTCACCCTTCAGAAATATCAGCTGCCAAATTTTTTCAAGAATTCTGAACCCACATTAAAGTCTCCCCCCACCATGCAAAAACTTTTGATAACAAGCATGCTCGCGTGGCTCCGTCCAGCCATTCCCTTCTAATTTTTAATTAAAAAGAAGAGATTGAAGAAAAGTGATGGCTCAGGGGAATGAAACAGGGATCTGGCCACAGTCCAAGGCCTGAGTCACAAGTTCAAATCTCCGTTTTCGGCCTTGATCCCACGGCTCTTTTGCATACCGACAGAAAACAGATATGCGTTTTTGTTTCCAATTTATAGAAGGAGCTGTCTCAGTTTAGAGTCAAGCACTGTCAGCTTGGTGGAGGATCCAAAGTTATTTTAACTCCTTCCACCCAGTGATTACATTTTTTAAGTCGAGCAGGTTCCTTTTAACCACATACAAAGGTTTAGTCTAGTACTGACAACAGTTTTGGATGGGAGTTGACTCACCTCACCTCGGTGTCATCTCATAGAGAACATACACCACAGCCCCAAACCTGTTCGTGATGCACCACTAAGTTGAGAGCTCTGGAAGGGACCAGCAGCCACCTTCTTTAGCAGGCTACAAGGTGAGGGGCCGTCACACAATCTTGGCATGCCCAGGCCACCCTTCCTCACCCCCACAAACACACCCCAGCTTGTCGCTCGCAGCCGTTGGGGACTCACCAGGACGAAGATTCAAGGCGACCTTCTGAGGTGTGATCTGTGTGACGTCCAGGTGGGTCTGGCCGGAGCCCTTGCTGCTCAGAGGGACGTTCTTCACCACGTTGATGCTGCTGCTGGGGTTTTCGATGGCTCCGGCACAACCGTTTGCAATCAGGTTCTGCAGGAAGTCGCACCGCGACGTGATGGACTTTGTGCTGCCGAACTCCTGGAGGGTGAAGAACGGACAAAAGTGAAGGGGAGGAAGAAACACCAATCCCACAGCAGTAGCTTTGTTTTAACCTGCTGGTATCTGTAGCAAACAGGAGATGACAAGGAGAACCTGGTGTCATTTGCGGTGGCTGTATTCAAAAGCAGCCTGCACTGAGCCTGTCAAAGGGATCTACCAGAGAAGAAGTCCTGCCAGGGTTTGAAAACTGAATTTGCTCTCAGACCACCACAGTAGAAAGCTAAGCCTGGGTTTTCTCCCCAGCCACAGCAGCAGCACTTGCTCCCAGCCCTGTGAAAGCCCAGCAGAGTGTTTGGTTTGCTGCCCAGAAGGCCAATTGCCATCTCTTGGAGGGGAAAAGGTGAGGAGTTGTTGTTTTTCACACGTGCATTGATTTGAAGGAGCTTTGCAAAAGAGAGAACAAAGTGCAAGGAAGTGGCACTGTGGCACTCCAGAGAGTGAAGTCAAGATGTGAAGCTGGAGACTGAGGCTGGGTGGCTCCAGGGACCTGTGCCCTCTTCCCCAGGGTGAGATGCCACATGTCCCCACGCAAACACCCCGTGTCCCCTCTCCCTCCCACCTCCACAACCGCAGGCGATGCCAGGACACCGCCACGTGGGGAAAAACAGAAAAGTGACCCCATCCAGCGGTCCCTGAAGCGGAGCCCAGCCAGAGGACGGGCTGCCATGGCAGGGATTGTCCCTGTACCCGTCCCCAGAGCTCCAGCCCTCGCTGTGAGCCCCGTGCCTGCTGCACAATGCAGCCTTGTGCGGGCGGCGCTCAGGAACAGCCGGACACACAATGCAGCCTTTTGCAAAGAGCCCATTTGTTAGAATGCCTTTTTTTTTTTTTTTCCAGGTTGTTTTTTCTTTTTCGCCCGCCTGCTGCACAATGCAGCCTTGTGCGGGCGGCGCTCAGGAACAGCCGGACACACAATGCAGCCTTTTGCAAAGAGCCCATTTGTTAGAATGCCTTTTTTTTTTTTTTCAGGTTGTTTTTTTTTTTTGCCACCCCCAAAAGGGCCAAAGGGAGCAAGCCGCATGCCCAAAACTTGTTGGGATTTTCAGCAGTCGATTCCTACTTATTTTTGCACTGCAACAATAGAGACAACCATCTTCTGCTCCGGGGCTGATGGACTGAAACGACATGAAATAATGCAGAGAAGATGTTTGCCGCCACGCCAGCCCCTCCTTCAGCTGCACAGCCCAAAACCAGTGTGGGCCTGAATAAACCCCACTTTTTCCTGATGCTCCAGCATGGCAGAGGACGGGGGAGACATCGAGGAGGGAGAGGTCACCCAACATATCTCGCCTTCACACCCTGCAGGGTGCTCCGGGGGTCCCCCAAGGACAGCCCCGGCTGCGGGGCCCGAGGAGACAGACAGAGGTTCTGCTGCATTTTCTCACTACGAGGTCTCAACGCTATTTAAAAAATGTGAGATTTGCATTCCAGCATCCAGCAGCAGGACCCAGCCAAGGAGACGGCACGTCAGACGGATGCAAACACCAATTTCTTGGAATGCGTCGTGTAAACAGACGCACTTCCAGAAGGGAGGACTGGGACTATTTAAATCATCTCCAGCATGACAAAATAAAAATCAGAATCCCTCACAAAACCGAAAACAACGCCCAGCCTTTCAGAGCTGCACATTCAGGGCAGCCTCGGAGACAAGTTTATCTCGGATGTGGTTTGACCTAAAGTCAGCAAAAAGCCAGCAGGACCCAGGCGCTCTCCTGGACTGGTCCACCCAGCTGTGGGACACTAGTGGGGAGATGCTCTCCCAGTGCCTGGACCACAACTCCAGGTGAGCACCTCTGCCAGCTCATTTCTGTCAGCCACCTATTAGAAAAGACATTCTGGTTGTGCAAAAAGCAGCACAAACAGCATCAGGAGCGCAGCCAGGAACCTTTAATTATTCCCCAGGAATTAACACTGGAGAGGAGTACCCACATAGGATGATATGTAGGGCTGCTCGTACAACTGCAGCCTTTATCAGGCGTTTCCAATCCTCGCCGGGGTCTGCTCCAAAGGCTCTTGATGTGAACGGAAAGACTCGACTTCAAAGGGCTTTGAAGAAGGACTTAATTTTCTGGCTGAGGCTGGGGCAGCAGAACAAGAGCCAGGAGGGGTAGGCAGCCCGGGGAGTGAGGGATGGTGGCTTCCTCCCCCCAGCTGCTACTCCTTAGCAGTTGAGTTCCTAACACCACGAGAGACAGCTCTGGGTATGGTACTGTTTATAGCCATCTTCATCATCCCAGCAAGGGGTGTACACAAAAGCAGCATCCGCACGCCGAAGAGGAGACAGCGCCAGCACATGGGGTGAGGAGCATTCACGTGGGACCTCTGGGAGCTTTTTTGGGGCAGAGCACCCGTGCATGTGCAAACCTGTCTGCTTGCATGATGGTGAGAAACGGTTACCCCGGCAAATGTGTTCTTCTGCAGCCTCCGTGACAAAAGTTCTCCAAAGGAAGCCCAGAAGGTTGGGGGAAAGCTCCTGATGGGAGCTGCACAAAGCAGCATCACCTCTGCACAGGTCCCCCTCGCTTGACCCAGCTATTTTCTCTTAAACTTTCTTCTAAAGTGGGCCCACAGGTCTTGCCATGGGACAAGCTGCAGCTCAGATAAATCCAGGCCTTTGCTTGTTGAGTGAAACGCTGCAATACCCGGTGTGGAAGAAAATACCCCCCACCCTCAGGGGTGCAAATGCCCTGGGGAATGGGTGCAGCTCAGCGCCCAGAGGCCGCAGGACTGGCCCCTGCTTCAATTTCTAACCTAGGCAGGGTGACACCAAGGAGGGGAGTGATGGTGGCCTCGGGAACACCCCAGCAATGGCCACAGCACCCTGCAAATACCCCTCACGTGCACCCACAGGTCAAAACCCAAAGCCAAAACTGCAGCTACCAGGTACCATCACAAGCACAACGCTTTCCGCAACCGAGGAAATCAAGGCTGACGGAGATTAAATAAAAGGAAAAAAAGGATGGGAAGTTTTGAGGAGCAAAGGGTACTGTGCAGGTCCATATAATTCAGGAGCAGCCAAGCCGAAAGGCAGCTCCACACCACTTCAGACACGGCATGCTGGTTCAAACCCCAACTCCCCCTCAAGCAGAGGACACCTCTCAGGTAGTTAAGCAATTTGGTACGCCCAAAGACCTGCCAACCATCTGCCTGCTTCAGCAAGAAATGCAGCAGGTACCCCACAGCAAGCAGGAACTACCCCGAGCATTGCTTCATGCAACAGAGAAGCATCAGTTGGGAAAGAAGATCCCACCTCATCCTCCTCAGTAACACCCCGGCCTCTGCACTAACAGGCTCACAAAAGCACATGCACAAAAGCAAGCAGACAGAGTGAATGGAGACAACAGCATGACAATTACATGCTCATCAGTTTGAAAGCTTTAAGGCAAATTGCTTGCTTCATGCCATAAAAACGGAGAATAGCGCTGACTGTATCTCACTATACCTAACTCCTCACTACACATCCTGACCATTTTTTGCTTTAATCAATCCAGTTCTGAATTAACTCTGTCTGAACTCTGCTTTTTTTCTCCATTTGAAAAAATTCACTTTCCCTCTAGGAACATCCTTGATTATCCTCCCTCATTCTCCAGGCACACGATCCCGAGATGGGAGAGGATGGGGTACAAGCAATCCGCTGGAAAACAGATGGTGCCATTGGGGAAATTTCCGTTCGATTCATCAAAAAGGAAATTTCAGTTTAATTAATGCAACTAATGAGCATCTCTATTTTGCATGTAGGCAAATAAATACACCCACAGAGGTAATGCCTGGATGAACACACAGCATACGCACACCCAACGAACAAGAAGAGCCCCTGCATGTTGGTACACTGCTCCCCAAAGCAGCAAACGAAGATAACAGCACCGTAATGACATAATTCCACCACCACCACCCTGCTACTCCCAAACGCTCTTTTGGAGAGCATCTCCTCTGCAACCTCTCCAGGTAGGTTTATCATGAAAGGAAACTCCATCCATCTCTCACATCTCCCCTGGCAGCCCAGAGGACAGCGCTGAAGCCACCTCCAGAGCTCTCTGCTCTCCCCAGCGAGCCTGACGAGCCCCCATGAGCCTTGGCAGCCTGAGAGCACCACAGAACATCAACCAGCATCCTCTTCTCCCACCCACAAAACGCAGGCTGTGGCAGAGATCACACAACCCCACGGGCCAGCGTGCAGTTTCCAGCCAGAGTCTTTCACCAGCAGCGTGTCAGCGATTTCTAGTCATTGCCAGCTTCTTCTGGAGCTTGCAGGGAAGTTGAGGAATCTCCTCAGATTCCAGCACAGACAAAAAAGTCTCCATCACCCAAGAGTCACTTATTTCTCCCAGACAGCCCTGTTTCAAGGCAGGCTCAGGCAACAGTAAAGGCCACACATTCATACCTCCTCTCCTAAGTGCCATTCAAACAGATCATCCCATTTCAATCCTGCCTCTCAAGGTATTCTTGCACAAGCCAACATAATTGATGTCGGCTTCCAAATTTCCAACAGCCCAAAGGCTTCTGGTTAGCTCAACAGCCCCTGGGGGCTCTGGGGCTGCCGGATACCAGAAGCTGCTATCATCAACTCATCCATCATCACCCTCTTTGATGGGAGCCGAGATGCTGAACACAAGCAGAAGCGGAGAGAGGCTGATTCAAGCACCCTCTGCTAACAGGTTAGGAGGTGCTGGTTATAAATTTATAGTATCTTGACTACTGTGATGTAAGTGTCTATCTATACTCATTCTCTTACCCTCACAATTCAAGGCAATGTAAATACAAGGAACCTTTTCCTACTTGGAAAGCCATTGGGATAGGGCTCCTTGTGTCCACAGAACTGCTTTTGTGCACTCCTAACCCCTATTCAGAGCCCATGGACGCTTGAGACTTTCTGCCCCTCTGTGGTCATGGAGACCCTGGATCTGGGAGTGCAGAGGGTGGCAGAGGAGGATGCAACACTGCAGGAGATTGCAGGAACCATGGTCATCTCTGGGAAACAGCATGGCTTTCCTGCTCGTACCACTCCTCTGCCATGGCTGGGGTGTCCCTCACAGCATCGGCACTGCCGAGCACCCAGGGTGACAAAGAACAAAGAGGTATGACAGCACCATCAGGTGATGTTATTCCCCATAGGGAGGAATATTATATATAAGAAGGTATATATACACCAGAAGGTATAATAATGTATATATTTTGTGTATATATATTATATACATCTCTACACTTCCTGTATATATAATACATATATACATAGTATAAAATATATACTTATTTACACAATTATATATACTTACGGACTTTTATATAATATATTATATATTTTTTTATTATATATATACTTCCTGATGAATTATTAATTGTTGCCTACCAACATCTTAGCCTTGATACTGAAGCAACAGCAGAGCTATAGAATTTGGCTGGCATATAGGCTTACAGGCAACCCACTGCTGCGAATGACAGCTAATGGAAAGAGAGATGGAAAACAGACAAAAAGCAATTTAATAAGCAGCAAAGGGAAGGGGAAATAAGGTGGTGAAAGGACTATGCAAAGAAAGCAGATATTAAGAGTTTATAGTATTACATTAAAACTTCTGAAGTCCAAAATCTCCAGATATCTTTTATAATCCCATTACCTCACCCGATGATCTCAGTTAAGGAGAAATAATTAAGAGTTTCAAGCAGTAAATTCTAAAAAATCTACAGAATCAGAATAAGTACTTGCTAAGTTTTAGCATGCGGCGTGTAATGGGACAGCAGCCTTTTAAACACGTAGCTCTTGGCACGGAGCACCTTGCAATGTATTTTTAAATAGCCGCTGCAGGCTAAAGGTCAGGAAGTATTACAGCACTTCCCTGTAAACACGCGTCTTCCTACTTGGCCCCTCCAGTCCATTTAGGAGTATTTTTTTTTTTTGGTAACCCTCCTGTTTGCAAGATAAGAGTCGGGCTGCCAGTCCCACGGGCTGCCATACAATTAGCGGTCACAGCGACCACCAGATAAACATTTCCACTGGCAGCATTTCGCAGAAGTTGTATTACGAGGCCAAGGATTAAAAATAAAATAAATAAATATTAAAAAACAAAACAAAACAAAAAACACACCAACAAAAAAAAAAAAAAAGCAAGCTATCGGGTACCCATAGCTTAATAGTTAGCGTTTCTGGATCCAATCCCACCACCGCAGATTAGCTGGCTGGAAGAGGAGCTCTTACAGCTGTTTACAAGATGTCTCAAAAGCAGGATCTATTGCTTTACCCTTTCCCTTCTGCACATCGTTTGCCCTGGTGTCTGCAGCAGCAGCAGTAGTGGTAGTATTTAGGAGGTTTTTCCTTGGAGAACTGTGGCTGTGCCTACGAGTAACTGAAAACCCAGTGAAAGAGACCGGGAAAGCCAGAGGCTGGGTACCTCCAGAGACACAGATGAACCATGGGGCTTGAGAGCCCCCCTCACCCCATCCTCATCCTCCAACCCGAGGAGCTGCAGCCACCCCAGGCAGAGCTGGCAGGAGGAGGGACAGGAGCAGAAGATGAGGACAAAGGCAGCACCTGCATCCTCAGCTCAGCATCACCAGCTACAGCTGGGAGGTGAAGTGTGTGCTCAACCCCACAGCTTGCCTTCCCCAAAACGGGACCAGCACAGCCACACCAGAGGAAAAAGGGTCAGCAAGGAACAGGAGAGCACCACTCCTGCCCATGTGCATTGAGAGGTTCAAGATCATCCACTGCTCCGGGGTTTCTCACAGCCCAAAACTTGTTCCCGGCACAGCAGCTGTGCCTACAAGTAGGCAGGGTCTTTCCCTCCTTCTGTAAGCGTCCTCATTTCTCTCTTAAATATTTAGGACAGATGCAGACAACAGCTGTCTATGGATTGGATGTTACCAGGTCTTTCACACGCCTTGTTCTCTAAAAATCATAAGTCTACATGATAAGATGTATATTTGGTAAGATATATATCTCTATCTATATACATATATCTCACTCTCTAAACTCAAGAGCAGTCCTCAGGGAGCAGGGAAAGAAATTTGCAATTTCTTACAAACCAAGCAGGACTTATTAAATTACGGGTGAGCAGCTTCAGCACCAACATAAGGATGCATTTTCACCCCAAACGGCACAGTTAAGCTGTGCAACTCATCGCCACAGCACACTGCGGGTGCCAGCAGCATGGATTGGCTCCCAAAATGACACAACAGATTCAGAAAGGAGAATTATCTCTGTTACAGACAAAGAGCCCATGCCAGGCCAGGCCACGCAGCAAGGGACACGTAGCAGGACGCCAGCTGGGGGCTTGGGGCTTTTTAGGGAGAGAGCTTTCGAGCAAGGCTCCCTGCAACACAGAGCCCGTGCAGGGACCCTGTAACCACCGAAAACAAGAAGGTAATTGAAGGGGCAGAAGGAGTGAAGGAACAGTGCTGCTCTGTTGAGGATGCACGGGGGCCAGCGGGGTCAGAGACTTACTTCCTAGTGTCAAAGAGCTGGAGAGAGACATACACCCAAAATATGCTTTGCATGGGAGCCCCCGCTGCCCTCACCCACCCTTCTGGCACAGGGTGGTGTCAGGAACAGGCAAGGAGGGGGAAAAATATCTCCCTTCCTGCGTTACAAAAAGCATGGAAGACAAATGAGGTCTGCCCACCTACCTCCTTGGAGCACCAGGCACACTTGGGATGAATGAGGAGACATTCTTCACAGGACGTGGCACTTCCACTGGTGCACAGATTGAGACCTTCAGCAAGAGAGAAAAACAGAGAGTTGGGTGGGCTGAGCAGTTACTTCAATACAGTGCTCAGGGGGATTCTGAGATATTAACGTTAAACACAGTGTAAATTCAAACAGTGGCAAGAGCAAAGGATCTCCCAGGAGCTTAAAAAGCTGGAGAAGAAGCAAGCCTCTCTTCACCTGCAAGGAGCTTTCGTTTTCTTTTCCTTCCCCAGGAAAAATGAAAAGGACCGAAACTGGTTTTGTGGGACTGAGAACCACCAAAACTCGACTCTGGTGATTTTTCTTCCCTTTTTTTTCAGTGGCTTCTGGTTAATCAAAGAGTTCATCTGCTCATCTTCCTAATGAAATACTTCCACCACTGTGGACAGAACTCAACAGCTGTTTGACCAGCCTGAAATATGGGGGTGTCTGTACGAATCCGCCGAGATACCGACTTCTAGGCACATCTTCTGATTTTTTTCAGCTGAATATATGGAGGTCCCCTCCCCAAAATCTTCACCTTAAAGCAACCTTGGAAGACATTTGTCTCCCCCTCCCACACAGGTGATTTCCACAGTGGACTAAATGACTTTTAACTCATTACGGGAGTCATTTCCACAGGGTACCCAGGTTAAGCCAGCAGCATGTTTGTGCTGGGACGCATCCAAGGCTGGCTGGGGTGGAAGATGCTGCCCCACGCCGTGGCCGAGGGCTCTCCCTGCCCAGGACACTGGCAAGGGCTCTGTGCCCACCGAGGCAGCAGCAACCAGGGCAGCGGTGATGCTCAGTGCTCCTGGATTGCTGGGGTACCGAGCAAGTTTCGCTTACAAAATCTACGACTTGGGCTTTAGGCTTTAAAAATGAAGTGAAACCACCCAAGTTAAGCCGAAGCAAACATCAGTGGTATGGGCTGTGAATGCAGCAGCTTGTTTAAGCGTGCCTGTGGCTATGAATGTGCCCTTCGATACCACCGATGCCCCATCTCCCCCGGGTGCAGCTATTAACCTCTACTGTCAATAACTGATTAAACAAATCTTCAACCGAGGGTTCAGCACAGAGGCTGCACACTCCAAACGAAATGCCGCGGGCTCAAACTCTCAGTCTGCTATTTTTTCTATCCCAAACGTCAATAAAAGCATTGTCAGGCCCCGATTTTCAGCCAGTTGCATCTGCAGACATCATTGTACCACGCTGCTGCTGGGTATAATCGGCAAATTGGGCAGACTTGCCGATGGCTCCCAAAGAGCCACATGGAGTTTTCTCCTGTCCCAAGAACTTTCTGCCCCAAAAGCTTTGGAAAAGGGATTTTATGCTGTATCCCATGTGAATATTTCACTGAAAAATGAAGAGAGGTGGCTGCCTGGGTCGCTCCCATCCAGGGCTGGGCTGCGAGCGCAGGAAGCAGTGAATCAAGCAGGACAGCTGGAGGAAAACTTAAGCTAAAAGCAAAAAGGGGATAAGTAGGTCCTGTCAGTAATTCTCAGCCACCGCGGAGGCACGACCGTGACAGAGCCCTGTGCTTGACGGGGCTCTGCTGCCCACAAGGTGGTTAACTCTAACCCGGGAGTGCAAAGCTCTGGATTTTCTCTATGGCTCTCATTCAGACAGGCTGCTTGGGCTCATTCATACCGAACAAGAGCCTTCTTAGGGGTGGGTTTGTTGTTTTTTTTTTTAGCTGGCTGTTCCACATACCCAACCGTTTCATTCCTTCTTCCCATTCACAAGTTATATTCCAGCTCCTGGACATTGCAAAAGCTCAGAACATATGTAAAATAAAATGTAACTTGTTCAACTGAGTTACCATTTGCACGGAGATTAACACTTGCATTTCCAAACACTACAACACAACTGAAAGTTTTTCCTCAAGAGCTGCTGTTCTGGGTAATGCAGCAAAAATAATGGGCTTTGTAAAGCAAACACTTGTGTTTGGACCCTGGCACCCCAGCCCTGGCTCCCCCATGGCTTCACTCGCCCGTCTGCATGGAAATAGGGTAATATTTACCTCTAGCCCTGACTGCTGGATTTTTGAGAGTTTACTTAGTAACAGTAAGACCAAGGTCTCCTCCTTCCACCGGGTGCCATGACCAAAGCAGCCCACGCTCCTGTGGCCGGCCACGGCGTGACATTCCTCCTGGTGGCAGCTTTTGAAGTTTCCAAGTATGCTTTTGTTTCCACTTTGGAGCAAAACCAATCCGCTGCCAGCATTGTTGTGAAAACGGAGCTTTGTTAAGCCCTCTGAATTTGGACTGAAACCCGAGCTTTTGGAGTTGGAGTCAAAACACGTAGGATTTTCCAGATGCAAGCCTTTGCTGTGCTTGGTTCATCTCAGTCCTTCCTGAATCGGGTAAAGGAAGAACCTGAAGATGCTCACGCTAGTCCAGATCCTTCCAGGTGCTGAGGCAAGTCACCAAGACTGGAAGGAACTCAGTCTGGTCCTTAATTCAGATATCCTTAATGAAACCACTCCTAAACTTCAACTAAACTTCTTATAATGGGGAAAATTCCATGCAGGATTTAGTCTGGAGGAAAATAATTCACCCCTTCTGGACCACTGAGCTCCACACCCCACACATGGGTGACTTCATGCTGACTCCTAAACCCTGCGCCTTATTTCATTCTGCAAAGCAGTGTCCAGCAGGCATGAAGAGCATCTCTAAACGGCATCCTTCCCTTGGGCTGAGCCGCAGGAGAACCCAAAAAAGCAGAGGAAGGCAGGGCATCCCACTAGACAGCAGAGATTTTAATACATCAAACTACCGACGCCGAGCAAGATAGGAAACTCTCATGAAAGGTACTCAACAAATTTACTCATAAAGATGCTCCGGGCAATTAGACCACATTTTAAACCTGTTCTGCAAGAAATCCTAGTTTGGGCAGCTCCTCAAACTGAGACAAATGTACTGGCTTGCTTGGGGGGGAAAAAAAAAAAAGTGATGTACTTTATCTGGCTAAGGGTGAAAAAAAAAATCATCTTATTCATGCTCGCAATAAGCGTTCTAACAGCCTCTTCCCTGAGACGGTCTGCTGCACTATTGAATCATCAATTCTTAGCATCAGATGAACTAACTAACTAAATAAATAAAGAGCTAAGAAAACCTCTTCAGCGTTTTTGCAGTCGCGTGCCACAGCGCTCTGCCAGATGAGCCTCTTGTTAAGACAACTCCTTAAAACATTAAGGACTGAGAGTAAGGACAAGAATGGTGGATTCAGGCATTTTGTGGTCTCCTTTTATATAAAAAAAAGTTTTCCGGGCTGCTCAGAGGAGAGAGAAAACTCATTTCCAGCACGACTGGAGCAGAGCCACAAACCCTGCTGCCATCTCCCAGTGCCTTCAGGAGCTGTAAGAGCATCCCCGCTGGGGACAAGGACCGCTCCCGGGACACAAAGCTTAGGTGGGGGGGAAGGAGAGAAGGTGAGAGCTGGGGAAGGAGAGAAGGTGAGAGCGTGGAGATGGGTCACTGGCAGAGGGAACGCTTGTGCCTTTACGCTGCCGTTCTCCACCCGATCAATTAATACACGCTGCTCAGGAAACATCCCAGGGAAGCGCGTTTCCCTTAACAGAAGTGGTTATAGTGGGTTCCGATAAAGTATATACACAGAGAGAGAGGTGTATATATACAGCAGTTCCGCGCTTTTTAAGGCGAAGGTGTAAAATCCCGCCCCGCAAAGCCCAAGGATGCGGTCCGGCCCCAAAATGCGGGTCCCCACCGCCCCCGCAACTGGGGGACAGGACGCGGGGTGCGGGGTGCGGATCCCGGGAAGGCTCGGGGACCCCGCCGGGGCTGGAGGGGGATGGGCAGAGAGCCCCATACCATGGAAGAGGAGGAGGGGGGACGGGGGGGCAGAGAGCCGCGTCCCGCCGGCAGCGGGGCTGGAGGGGGAACGGGCGCAGCCACAAAACAGAGCGCGGGGAGAGGGGAGCGGGGCTGAGGCAGCCGGGAAGCGGCGGGGAGAGAGGGGGGAAAACCCCGTCAATGGTAAACAAAAGTGGAGCGAAGCGGGTTTTGGGGGGGATAATCCGCCTTCCGGGGCGGCGTTTGCAGGGCCCGGAGCGGCGGGGGAGCGGAGCGGCCCTTACCTCTGCCGGGCTGCAGCGGGGCGGCCAGGAGGAGGAGGAGGAGGCGGAGG
>NW_015090770.1:2261326-2311759 GCF_001431845.1 Calidris pugnax | reverse complement strand
CCCCCCACCCCCCCACCCCCCGAGTCACAGATGTCGCCTCTGCGCACACAGAATCACAGAATCACGCCCACGTTCGTCCACACGCGTGGCTGTGTGTGCACGGTCGCATCACGTGTGGACACGCGTGTATGTTTCGTCCATGCACACACGTACACACGCCTGCATGCGCTAACATACATGCACTTAGTGGCACGCAGATGCACGCACACGTGCTCATATGGCTTCCACAGACACACACAGAGGTGCATGTTGGGCTCGGATCATCCAAAAGGTCCCTTCCAACCCAGAGAATTAAGATTCTATGATATTAGACAGGAACACCCAGACACCCCACGTGCATACAGGCGGACGTGCACCACGTGCGCAGACACACGCACACCCAGGCATACACACATACATGTAGCTACAGGCACACAAACAACGTGCTCCCTCCTCTCCTGGCTCTCAGCGCTGATGTCCCCACAGGTCAGTGGCCACCCTCATGGTGACATTTTCCCTCTTCAGGGATTTTTCTCTGTGCAAACAAACTGCGTCCGACTGTTAAAGGGCTCCCCAGGCAAGGGCAGCTGGGCTGCTCTGCCCTGCCTGACGGCTTTTTGGCACTGCCCACGCACCCACCGCCTGCCCCTGGCGCAGGGGGATGTCAACACTTCAGATGGAAAAGAAACAGTGGGTTTATGGTTGTGTTTGGGTTGCTGGGGAGCTTTCTGTTTTCTTCTGTTATTAAGAGAAATCGTAAATCAACCGTAGAGCTGATCACTAATTTAAGAGGCAATTTTTAGCAACAGTTAACTCCTCAACTGACTGCAGAGACCTTCGTGCCACTTCAGCATAATATCTACTAGATCCCGCCATTAGATTTTGCTTACAACACACACCCTCAATCCAACACGTGTCATTGCTGTTCTCAGAGAGCAGTGATTAACTGTAACGCCACCTGCCAAAATTTCCACTTACTTGCACTGATTTCCAAGGCTGCTTTCACAAACCTCGCTGATTTCTGCAGCCTCTCCATGGCCTGGGAGACACCAGCTTTGGGTTTAGAGTGATTATTTGTTGTTTCGGGAAGTTGTAACATTTTAACTGCTAAATCGGAGTAACTCCTGGTGTGGCTGTAGGAGCACAGCAAGGGTATTGCTTGTAACCAGTGCAAAGCCACCACTGAATGCCTCACCAGAACTTCTGCTGTGGCAGGAAAGGTGGTGCATGGGCCAGGCTCTGACCTATGGGATGCCCTCCAGCCATCGGCTCTGCCTGGGCAAGGGGCAGCATCAGCTCCCCCTCTTACCCCAACAGCCCGATAAGTCGGATCCCACCACCCTTTATTAATAATAAAAATATTACCGGCCATGTCGTGCTGATCTGACGACGCAAGACGTGATGCACAGGGACTTCAAAGTGGATTGGTCCTCTGCGGCGTATTTTTTGTATTTCTGTGAAGAGAAAGAAAACGGAATGCAGATCCTACATTTGCATGAGGTCAAATACCTGATGTGAGCCTTAGTGCCCAGAGGAGCCTTGTGTAGACATAGAAGTCCCTTCTCAGATCTTCTAGCCATGTTCAAGTACCCCAAGATACATGTACAAACATACGTAGACAGACTTGTGCATGACAGCTTTAATCACCCTGGTTGTAGGAGCAGGAGACCCTCATCCTTCATCCCTCATCCCTGTGTCCTGCCTTGCCACCCAGGGGAACACTGCGGGGAAGGAGCAGATGCAAAAGGCCAGGTGGTGAGCGGGCACAAGAAAGGAAAAGCAGGGTCATGGGAGAAGAAGACTACTCAGAGGGAAGTAACCCACCTTGTGAGACTTGGCTGTGGCATCTCAAGCAGCAGAGAAGAGGATTTGAGGAAGAAGGGGACGACTTTCGGGAGGAATGTATTGCCCTGGGACTGGAGCCAGGCAAAGTGTAGGAGGTGACCAGTCACTGGTTATATTTAACTGGGCTCAGCTGAGGTTGAGCGCCTGCCCTCGCTTTCCATGGGCCCTGTGGCATTGCCACCAGCACCCAGTGTCCACTGTGCCCAGGCTGATCTCACCCCACAGCCCCCACGAGAAACCCTGGAGAGAAGGGAGAAGGTCAAGGAGCTGCTACTACACAGCCTTTGAGCCGTGGGCTGCTGCGGGTGCTCAGCATCTGCTCTCAGTCATGCACCCTCATCATCGCATTTTTCAAGCCAAACCCCTGTGAAGGTCCCACAGATGCACAGGCCATATATCTCTTCCCAGTAGACCCGCAGACCACAGTGTGGGCCCAGAGCTCTACAGGGAAAGACCCCGCAGTGCTGCAGGGGAGGAAGTGCTGTGGCTTCCCTGACGAGAACGACACTAATACCCTTCTCCGAAGCCAGAGCTGTGTTCTTGCCCCGACACGCAGCAAGAAAGGGGATGCAATTCTTGGTAAAGACCAAGCAATCAGCTGTAACCTCAAGAGGGGGAACAGTGGTTGAACATGGTTGAACGTGAGGAATGTACCCACCATGGGGCAGGCAGCTCATCTCCAGAGCGAGCGGGCAGCCTTGTGTCCCTGAGGTCAGCTGCAGACCAAGAAATGAAGCATCCACAGAGGCAATGCGTGGCCTGAAATAAGGTCCACAGGGTGGGTGTTGGTATTAATCCTTCCTGTTTACTCATGATGAAGGTGCTGGACCAATGTGTGCTGGCTGCTTTTCTGGAGTCAGCCCTTCATCTTCCTCCTGGGATTCTGTCCATGAATAAGGGACGGAGAAAGAAAGCTTTTAGTGCCCAGGTGTTAACAAGATTATTGAGGACAAAGGGATCATACCAGTAGAAGGTGAGTTTGGGGCAGCACCATGATTTTGGGATGGGAACCCAAAGAAGGGCTCCCCATTCCTGAGGAATGTGAAAGGATGACCTGCAAGAAAGTTGCTCTTTCCACCACTGCTGCCTGTGTATTTTCTGTCTTGACCATCATCTCTCCTGTCTACAAAATGCCATTCTTGAGGATCCCTTAGTCCATGGGACTGAAATCCCTCAGGTTCCTTCAAGTATTTAGGTGTCACAGAGGCCATTGAACTTGGGTTATGAGTATCGTTGAACAGTTCTGCTGAAACAGGGAGAAGAAAACTCCCGGACTGGAAAGATGTGATCTTTGTGCTTGCTTTCTTATCACCTGCATTTTAAAGCTATGGTCAAAGTAGGACATAAACCCAGTGTATCTGACCTAGGCATGCATTTGCAAGTGATGCAATTGTAAGTTAGTTCTTTGGCTCTTATATTATCAGTCAAGACAAGTAAAATGCTGTATCAGAATTACTCTGGGTGTTTTAAAGATAGGTTTGCATTGCCATATCTTCCTCGTGGCAGGAAGGGTGGATAAAAACATATGAGTCACGTCTAGATGTCTGCCACAGCACTGAAGAGGTCCTAGATTTTCCATGATTATTCCTCTTTCTACACCAGTCGGAGACAAATGCTGCCCTGGAGCCACAGCCTGTTTCAGGATGACACTCCACCTCTGCCTTAGTGTTTCACAAACTATTGCCTTTACCCCGCAGTAAAATCCCAGGACGTCTCTGACTTTATGCCATTTCTAGATTCTGTGGCATAAGTTTAGAGCTGGTACTTACTAGACAGAAGATACATCTTCTGACTGGGTATAACTCATTATAACCCCGTTATTGGATATAACTCATTCCACCACCATATCTGCAGTAAGTTCAGAAGCCATAGGATCTTAGGCACAGCTCTCTACTGTGCTGTGAAGATCAGCTAGGACAGCTGAGATTACCCATTTCCAGCAGTCCCACTGAAGCTGGTGATGGTTGGAAGGGGAATCCAGATGCATCCTGGCCTCGGGCACCACCGACACACATCAAGTCCTGAACATCCCTCAGTCCTTTGGTCCAAGCAGCTCTTCATACAACAAAAGATGAGCAAAACAGGAACCTAGGTGATGATCAAGCTGAGCTGATTTAAGGTTTTAATAAAAAGAAGTTTTGGAGGGAGCTGGGGTCAAGTTAGGGAGTAAGATCAGGGATATGAAATGAAAGGCAAACTCATTTGAACCTTGGGGACCCCCACCATGTTGCAAACAGTTCTCGCATTAGGAAAACACTTTCTCTTCCTTTCCAGTTCCTCACTGTGCTGTTTGCTGCATCCTCCTGGCTGCACTGGAGTGGGCAGTGGGAGCTCAGAGGCACACGCTGTGGGCACCCTATGGCTTTGTCATCCCCACATTGTCTCCCCACCACAAGCCACCCCACAGGCCTGGCCACTGGGGTTTTCACTACCATGGAAAAAGTTTGTCTCCTGCTTTTCCCATGGAAGCTACAAAAAAATTCCAAGTTACACAAAATCCATGCCAGTAAGAGGCAAAATTGTGTGCCAAAAAATGACAGTCATCCTTTTTTAAACAGTATGCGCTATCCTCTGGCTAGAGATGCTGCTCGTGTTGCTGCTGCCTGCTACAAAAAAGTTATGAAAGTATCTGTTTTTACCATCTGAGGACCAACTGTTGTTTACAGCTACTCAAGAGCAATACTACCACTCCTGACCTGCTGGAGTGAAGCATTGCAGAGAACCACACCGAAAGTCGTCTTGCTGAGTTTTGTCCTTCTGCATGAAAAAAAGTCAAGGTTCAGAGTAAATCTCTGTGGAAGTCCCTGCTTGGAGCTGCCTGGCTGCAAAGCAAGGGAGGTACATGGGGAGAGATTTCATAAACATGAGTCCTTTAAACTGTGACGATGGAGCCAGACCAAGCCTGGCAAGTTTTGGTGTTCCTACAGCTCCCAGAGCAGGCTGGGGGCACTTGGCTCCCAGAGCAGCTGTTTTCAGGAGGGGGCTCACCAACAGGCTGAACCGAAATGGGTCACTGATGTCTGGAGGCATGGGCCACCCCAAAAAATATGCCTTGATCCCCAGAGCTAAGGAGCGTGCCATCAAAGGGACAGGCAGAGAGATGCACCAGGTTGTAACACAGGAAGGCGTTAAAAAATAGCAGCTCACTGGAAACCTGCCCGGGGTCTCTGTTAATGGTTAGCCCCGATTAAAACGTGCTCGTTACAAAGGTTTTGCCTTTCGTGTGGCTTGTCCTGCAACTGCGAAGAGCCAGCTCCACCTTGTGGAGCCAAGTGTGTGCCAAGTCCCAGAGAGGAGGCAGAGGGAGGAGGGTTTGGAAGCCTGAACCTCTGTCGCTACTGCCTTGCATGGTGTAGCAAGAAATATTCTCTCTTCCTGCACCTCTTGCCTCAGATAACCTGGACACATTCTGTGCCATCAAAGGGACAGGCAGAGAGATGCACCAGGTTGTAACACAGGAAGGCGTTAAAAAATAGCAGCTCACTGGAAACCTGCCCGGGGTCTCTGTTAATGGTTAGCCCCGATTAAAACGTGCTCGTTACAAAGGTTTTGCCTTTCGTGTGGCTTGTCCTGCAACTGCGAAGAGCCAGCTCCACCTTGTGGAGCCAAGTGTGTGCCAAGTCCCAGAGAGGAGGCAGAGGGAGGAGGGTTTGGAAGCCTGAACCTCTGTCGCTACTGCCTTGCATGGTGTAGCAAGAAATATTCTCTCTTCCTGCACCTCTTGCCTCAAATAACCTGGACACATTCTGCTTAGGACTGATGGAGAGCCACAAGACCCAGGGTCATTGACTGGGTGCATCTACCAGAGGGATGTGGTGGAAGTGGGAATGGGAAGCCCTAAGAGATTCCCTTCGTACGTGTTCATCTGCTTAGGACTGATGGAGAGCCACAAGACCTAGGGTCATTTACTGGGTGCATCTACCAGAGGGTTTCTCATAAAACTCAAGAGGAATGAGAAGCCCTAAGAGATTCCCCTCGTACACGTCCAGGTGGGGGAAGCATCATTTAATATGATTTAATGTGTCAGCAGGTAGAGCCAGCTCGGCTCGGCTCTGCTCAAATCTCACAAAATTCCTGTTGAATGGAATAAAAGCCCAGGTCCCAAGCAGCAGGGTGAGCCACATGCTCTGGAGGTGCAGATGGTTTTCCAAGAAATTCACCCTGAACCTCTGCGGTTTGGGCCTCCTGATGCCCCATGCAGCTTTTTCAAATCTCAGTGGACACTTGGCTATTTAATCATTATCTGAAATAAATCATTGGGCTCTGTTTTTTTCCCTAATTTTTCTGGCAAACGATTCCTGCCCAGCATGAGCTTGCTGCAGAATCTGTTCACATCGACCTCGGAAGGACACAACAGTTGAGAAATGATGAAAAGTCTACAAGGAAAGACCTTGCTTGGAAAAGAATAATAATGTACTGTTACACATGTGCAACACAAGCCCCGTTTCATTCATTGGAATGATATATAAGCCGTGGTCCACAATTCCTCCTCAGGGAACCCTTATTGCCATCAATGTCAGTACAAGTCAGGCACTGAAATACCTGCCTGGACGTGACCCCTGATTCCCACCAATTTAAACATTTCTCTACTTGAGAGGGAATTAGGTACCTTAGCACCATAATAACCTCTTGAATTTGTTGACTGTCCCAGATATGAAATATTTTTTTAACGTTTTTGGCTGATTTACCCCATAAAAGGGTCTCTATGCAGAAAGGACTTCAGAGAAAGACTTTTTTTCCAAAGTTTCATTTCTGAGGCAGGCTTTCTTTCCCCAGCTATACCCAGATGTGCACAGCTAAAGGAGAGGCAGAGATTCCCTGGTGTTTAACCAGGCTCATGTCAGCAGGCACAGGGAAGGCGGCAATGACACCAGCAAGGGTCAAGGGGAACCATCTCAGGAGGGCTGAGAGCTTTCCCTGCCCCACCAAGATGTGACAGACATTATTCTGGGAAGCTGTTAATGTCACTTTAGAAAACTGACTGTCAAAGCAATGACCAGACTGGGAAATTAGCTGGGACAAATGTCCCTCAGGGTGCTACCAAAGCTACTAGTGTTTCGGAACAGGCGAAATAGGAAGAAAAGGCTCAGTTGCCATAGATGCCCACCAAGAGCAACACTGGTCCCTCCTCAGCCCTCTCTCGAGTTCTGAGCAAAAATTCTTATTCCTCTCAGTTCCCTCTCTTCCCTTTTCCACCTTATCTGGCCCTGAAAGTCTCCCAGCTGCCCTGGAGAAATCTCTGCTGTATTTGGAACAGCAGCTGGGCAGGTATTTTCCCTCTGCTCCCCTTGATGTTCCCAAAGGGGACACTGTCTGGGGACATAGAGAAGTAAGTGAGGCACAGCTCCTTGGTAAGCTGTTGTGCTTCCACCAGGAGAGGGAGGGCGGGAGCTGTTGGTCTTGGTTTGCTTTTCATGGAGAGGAACAGGCTTTGCTCTCCAGAGGTTGCTCCTTGGAGCTTGCGTGTGAAAAGCAGCACCTTTTGGGCTCCAAAGCAGGAAGCATTTTGTATTTTTTGAGTTATCCACTTGCAAAAAATTTCCCGTATTTCTTTTATGAGGCTATTTATATAAACATCAAAGAGCCAGGTGTACAGCACCTTACCCTGCCTCTCCACAGTTTATGAGCAATCCGGTCATAATTAGGGTATACAAAACACACTATGTATACACAGCCCAGGCATCACCTTTCAGCCCTTGCTGTCATTGAATAAAGATTGTCAATGAGTTCAGAAGGTGAGAAATGTCCCTCTGGTCCAGGCTGCCCACCCAGCCCCAGGCTCTGCTCCCGGGGCTGCAACTGGAGGGGCTATCTTGGGGGCCTGGATCCTTTTACAGCCCCTTCCTCCAGCACCCCCACTTTCTCATCCTGTTGTTAGAGGGTACATCTCTGTCATGCATTTGCATCCTTGAATTGGCCTAATCTCTTTCTGAACCTGCAGATACAGCGTCTGCAACCCCCTGTGGCAGCAAGTTCACCACTTGCTCCTATAACTAAGTATTTTTTGTCTGCTTCATGCTGACCTCTTTTAGTTTTGCATGAACTTCTGGTGGGTGTTTGGATGCCACCTCGAGTCAATGGCTTCAGACACTCATCAGTGATGGCTCAGCCCATCCCTGCCTGGGAACACACCTGGGCACCACGACCTCCCTGTACCGCTGGGCTGTGCCACTACTTTGGGTGCCCTGGGTCAGCCACCTGGTCCTGGTCACTTATTAACAATCATCTTATCTATTTGACCTTATGCTTCCTGCGACCTCGTTACTTCATTTACTTACCTCTTTACTCCATGCTCCCTTTTCCTTGTGACTGCTCTGTCTCCTCCAGCTGATCCGTTGCGGAGTGGGACGGGCGTGGGAAGCTCCTCAGCAGTTTCAGCTGTAAAAAAAAGCCACAAAGAAATCCCTGAGCTCCCCTGCTACATCTTCATCATCCCCATCTGCCCCTTTTATATCTTTGTCATCAGCATTGCCACTGATTTTCCAGCTGCCTCTGTGGTTTTGATATATTTGAAGAGCCTTTTATCGGCAGTTAAAGCATCCTTTGCAAGGCAATTTACGGATTTGTATTTTTAGCCCTACTTATTTCCTGTTTAATTGTGAGCTAACGTGTTTTATGTTTTTCTCTGTTGTTAGCCCACTTTGGGATTTTTGGGTTGGGTATTTTTTTGACTAGTTGCTGCAAAAATCAGTATCTTCAGTTTACACCCCAAATATTTGGGAGAAGTCAATTTAGTCCTCCTGGGAGCCCTTAATAAGCAAAGCTGCTCTATCCACGAACACCAGACACCAGGCTTTGAAACAGGGAGCATTACCAGGCTAAAAAAAACATTAAGGGTGTAGGACAGGAAACTGGGAAAAAATAGCAATTGATGACTTGGCAGTTGCCAAACTTGACAAATGACAGTCCTCCTCTCACAGGGGTGGCAGATGAGCGAGGCAGCACTAGGGTTGCCTCGCTTGCCTTTCTGTGGCTTGTGGCCCTGGGCTCCTGAACCCCAAATTTCAAGCAGCATCCTCCATCCCCGAGTTGTGCCAAGGTCCAGTAACCCTCCTGAGCCTGAGATGAAGCTGAGGTGGTCCCCACAAAACTGGCTACGGACAGTGCTGTTCACTGGGGCATTTGCCTGAATCCCTTTGGCCCTTGCCTGAGTTTCCCTAAAAGCTCTCCGTACCAGGGCTTTCTGCTGGAGAAGCTGTTCCTAGCAAGGAGGGGAGCACTTCTTCCTAGAGGGAGGGCTCCTTTTCCCTCACCCCTGCTGGAAGAAGTGCTATCATTCACCTTGAAAACAGCAAGCCATCAAAGTCAAAGGAAGTACACAAGAAGCAAAAAGTCAAGCTCTTGGGTGTCTTACCTTCATTGCTCGCTCTTATGTGTGTATGCTTCCAGCCTGGCACATCACATGCAGGATCTATGTAAAAAACAGTCTCATAAAGGAAATAAGGAGTGATTTTCACCAGCAGGTAACCAGAAAAATGTAAAATGCATCCTGCCTTTAGGTCTGAAAGGCGCTGCCTTTCACATGCAGGCTTGGATGCTGGGCTTTGCTGGAGAGTGTTTGGATGCAGGGCTTTATGTCTCATTTTCAAGGCTGGTTTCAGGCATAACCAGTGCAAACAGCATGAGGTTCATCAGGCCTGATTAAGCCCATCCTTACCCCACTGTCTCATCACGTTACTGTGGCTCAGCTCCTCTATGGCAGCTGCCCAGACCCAGGCTCTGACCCCACAGCCATCCACAGCACTGTACCCCTCCCCTGCTACCTGCATTGCTTGAATATAGAATCATAAAATCAGAATTGTCTGTGTTGGAAAGGACCTTTCAGATCATCAAGTCCAACCTTCAACCTATCGGTGACAAAAACCAGCACTAAACCACGTCCATCAGCACCACATCTACCGACCTTTTAAATACCTCCAGGGGTGGTAATTCCATCACTTCCCTGGGCAGCCTGTTCCAATGTTTGGTAACTCTTTTGGTACAGATTTTTCCTAATATCCATCCTAAACCTCCCCTGGGGCAACTTGAGGACATTTCCTCTTGTCTTATCACCTGTTACGTGGGAGAAGAGACCAACCCCCACCTCTCTACAACCTCCTTTCAGGTAGTTGTAGAGAGTGATAAGGTCTCCCCTCAGCCTCCTTTTCTCCAGGCTGAACAACCATGGTTCCCTCAGCCCCTCCTCATAAGACTTGTTCTCCAGACCCCTCATTGCCCTCTGGACTCACTCCAGAATCTCTGTCTTTCCTGTAGCAAGGGACACAAAACAGAACACAGTACTAGAGGTGATGCCTCATCAGGGCCGAGTACAGGGGGGACGACCACTTCCCTAGTCCTACTCACCGCAATAAATGATAAATATGCTCAGGTGTATCTACATAAGTGAAGAACAGCACGTGACTTTAGCAATCCCACCACCTCCATATGAGTATGTGTCATAAGCGTGCAAACCTCTGTCCCAACTCCTGAGTACAGTCTGTGCAGGTGTGCCAAGCAAGTAGGGTCTCCGGTGTAATTTTTGGTCTAGGATAAAAGCAGGCATCAGGCTTGAGTGGCACCGTCTTCCCACATCCTTTGTGGGTCTTGTGCCTGCAGGACACCCTGTATGTCCGGGGAGCAGATGGACGGGAGATCCCAGGATGTGAAAGTGGTTGTGGCAGTTCCCTGAAGCCTCTGACCCTGCCTGCAGGCACGTCCTCTCTCACACCACAGGGTGAGGGCCACGCTCGGCTCCCTTTCCCTCGCCCAACCGGATTTTGAAGGATGGGCAGCTGAAACAAAGCGCCAGCCAAGCGGTGGCAGCAGTCGTAAAACACCACAAAAAGCTATTTTTCCGTGATCATATTTCCCAACAGAATCACACGTTGCTAATAGCTAAAGAGAAGTGAAATATCTGAGAGTTTGCCATTTAGGTGCAGAATTCCAGTGCAGATAAAATAGCCGCTGCAGCCTTTGAAATGCTAAAGAGTAGTAGGTTTACAGTAGTATCTGATACCCCTCCCCAGCACAGGCTGAATGAGAACTGGTTGCAGTTGCAGAAATTACCTTTTAACTAGAGCAATCAAAGTTCCTCTGTAGCTAAATGATGCAAACATCTGGTTATTTTTGCATCTTTTATTATCAATGTCTAAGTATCACATCCTCAATAAAGTTTTACTGCTTTAAAATTTCGCTCGTTGTTGAGCTTTCGGCTGTATTTCCAGCCCCTATTGCTTTGAGAAAGAACAAGAGATAACGCTGAAAAGCCTTTTCATGTGCCTCTGGAGCAGGCTCCTGTTACAGGTATTTTGAGGATCCTCTGCAGTAAGCTGAGGGAACCAGGCAACATATGCACAAAGTTGTCATCACAGACAGAAGCCTGTCCAGCATTTTCAAAGGTGACCCAGTTGCCACCAAAAGCAATCACAGGAAACTGGTGCCAACCTTACAACAATAAACACTTGAGCTTCACTAGGTTTAATAATATTTCTGATAGGAACCTCTGAGTGAAAGCTGGGTGCTGATGCAACCAATCTGTGCACACTTGCGTCTGAACTCTGCACGAGTTTTAACATAAAATAGTCCCTGGAGTTGTAAAAAACCACTTACACCATGGGGCAGCAACATAAGAAAGCCTTGGTACTGAGAAACAATGTTTAATTGGAAAAGTTAATCTGCGTATATAAAACCAAATCACAAAATAGATCATAGAGTTAAATGATGCTTTAAATGAACTTAACTTATAAATATATTTACATATTTATGCATATATATTTTACATATACAAGGAAATGTTAATGCAAGTCAATAGATAATGCACACTCAGTAAGACAGTAAACTGTGGATTCTTTTACAGACAGATTTATTGAGTGCATGTAAAAAATGAAAAAAACCCAACCCTCAACCTTAAGATCATTCAATCAACATAAAAAGTAGAAGAGAAAATAACACACTAACACTTGCCACAGGAGCTGAGAATGCATAATCAATGTAGTAGTGCAAGATGGAGAATAGTGTTTGTTTGAAGATGCATTTCTTGTCATTTTATTGTGAAGGAAGGCTGTGTAAGAGGTCAGATGAGTACCATTGTCTCACACAATGCACGTCAGCTGAGATCTGAATGGAATGCTCTCAGATAGAAAACATTGCGGGGGGTTGAGGAGGGAGAAAACGCTGTATCTGATATAGTCAAGAGGAAGAGGAAGGGTTCTTCTCATGAAGAACCCTTTTGATCTGCCCAAAGCCATGCAGGCTGCCCATAGCTGACATGGAGTGAGCACAAGTACAGACAAAGCTCTGGGTGCTGACATTTTTCAGTATCACACATATAGCCTGGACCATCTTCCAGAAGAACTGAAAAACAGCGGGGTTAAAATCCTGGTATCTTGTCTGCATTCACTCACTTGCCAATGTACTGGCCACCTGAAAGAAGTCTAATGTTTATTGGAGCCCATTAGTTCTTTTTAAAGTCCTCTTCTTCTTCCTACCTTCTGCTTCATTTTCCCCTTATTTCAGTGAGTTGTCCATGATCTCTTTCAAGCAGGCGCCTTCCTTCAGAAAATCTTCAGAGAATATGGGGTTATGGATTTTGGTGTCTCTTCTGCTGAAGTGACTGAATTGGTGAGAAGGTGTGAAAATGTTTGATCTGACCCATTGTTGCAATGATCATCCTTCCACGGCTTCGGTTTCTTAGTATCTGCTCTGCATCCTAAAGCCCCCACTCTCACTTGATACGTCATACTACAGAGAATTTGGACAAGAAAAGAAAAGAAGAAAAGAAATAAAGAGTAGCTCTGGGTCAGAAAGCTTCTTTCTCAGTTCAGCATGTAGCACGCTGCACATGATAGCCCTTTCACCAGCCCTCAAGGAAAACAAAACATGCAGAATTTTCAAAAGTGAAAAGCTGAATTTCTTGGAAAGTTAGAAATGCCAAAATCCATGTGAATCTGACCAGTCAACTAATTAAATAGATGTTTTTCTTCTCTTAATTGGTAGCTTTTTAAAAGTGGGTGTTTTTTTAAACCATCAGGTTTCTGTGTTGCTTCTATCACGGTTTTGGCCTCAGTTCTGCAAAACACGTAGATGTATTACGGTTAAACAGATTTTTCTTCACTAAACAGGAGTGGTTTCTTGCACCACAGAGGTTGCACCAGAACGTCATTTAAAAGAGATTTGAATGGACAATGTGCTTCCTATTTACTTGCTGCATGCAGAACCCCACAAATCAATCGTATCACAGCACAGCACTTCTCAAGTCCCTGCTCCATCTGCAGCTCCCTCAAGGATAAAGCAGGCAGTTTTTTCAGAACACACCTTCCAGCTAATGACACTCCTCTGCTGAATAGGCTCCACTGGGCTATAGCAATGCAAAATCTGTGCTAGCTTGCTAACTTTTTGATGGCACTTTACCCTTTTGCAATGCAGAAGGCTCAAATGCACTCCTCCTGTGACTCAAGGATAACTACTGGGGCTTTAGAAAGGTCTTCAGAAAATGCGTCCTGATCTCTGTATTAAGGGAAAGTTTTTCAACTGCAGCTACAGTTGTTTGGTTGCTGTTATACCACTTTGGCCTTCTAGACCAAGGGAGGATGGACAGAGTGGAATTCAGGTTCCAACAAAGTCTGTAGCCCACAGCGCTACGGTTCAGGAATGTAATTCCTGTAGGCCTGTGGGAAACACTTACCGGATCAGCATAATCCATCTCTGGAAAATGATCTCTATTTGCAGAACCCACCTCATATGGATTATTTGGCTGATATCCTGGGTTCGCATGGCCAGAAGTGGTCTGGACTCTGGGGAAGGTTGTGTTCTGTCTCTCATCAGATAAGTTTGGGTTGGAATATCCTGGTCTCATCAGGCTCCTCTTCTCTGGATCTGGTTTGTGTTTGGCTCTTCAGAGGAAATGAAAGAACAAAGGAGGTTTTAAAAGAACTTTTAGTGTGCCGTATTTATGGAGTAAGTCTAATTCAATGAGTTGTCCACTCCCATTTTATTTTGAATATTCAGTTCTATTCTGAAACATGCGATAGATTTTTCTAGCATATCTGTTGCAAAACCCTTGTTACCAAGTACCTTGTTACTGATAGAGTACAAAGTTTGGCATCTCTTACCACAGATGGGGCTAGACTGCTAGGTGAGACGGAGGGGAACTTTGGCCTCTTTCAACTGGTTCCTACATGAAGGAGTTTCCTTCGTCACCACTAGCTCTAACTGACTATTCAGAGGAAGAAATGAGGCATTCATTATGCTCAGTAAAGTTGCCCTTGTGCCTGCAGCCAAAGCTGGGCATTCAAATGATGCATTTGAATTGTCTGTGACCACAAGTCCATACATTGCACAGACACTCGCCACCAGCTTGTGCACCTGCTGCTGAGCTACACCTGCTATGGGGGGGGTCCTGTGGGCATCTTCACCTGGACACCACTGAGAGCAAAGGCAGAGGAGCTGCTTGGGTGCTTTATATTTACTGTGTGGAGAGAAGTAAGGAGGTGCAACTGCAATTGGGGATGTGCCAGTACACCAGGAATAGCAAGCTTTAAAGTGATGTTTGGTTGGAAATGTGACCTGTATTGAGCTGAAAGTGGCAGCACTTGAGCTGAAGTGCTAGCAGGGAACCCTGCAGAGGGCCTGAATTTGGGCCACACAGTCTTCTGATATCAGCATCCTTCTTCAGTCTCATCCAGATGCCATATCAGTACTGGCTAGGGCAGGATTAGGACTGTATTGTATTGTAGGTCAGGTGTGTATTTTCAAGACTTGGGTAAAGCTTTCATAGTCAAATTCACAGCAAGAGAATAAATACTTCGGGGAAGAGCACACAGACAAAACCAAATTCTAATGGCTATATGACTTAAATTAATTTGTCTGCCTAACTAGGCATGCAACAACATCTGCAGCCCTGCCCC
This sequence comes from Calidris pugnax, assembly GCF_001431845.1. Taxonomy (NCBI): domain Eukaryota; kingdom Metazoa; phylum Chordata; class Aves; order Charadriiformes; family Scolopacidae; genus Calidris; species Calidris pugnax. Next base: position 2,297,051 of record NW_015090770.1, on the reverse strand, counting down.
TCCCTGAATTTCTGCTTAGTTCTCTACAAACATGCAGCAGTGCAGGTTCTATTCAACTACAAGAAATACTCTTACCTTACTGAAACAACAGACACTGCTATCACTAAACTCAGGATAACGGCTCCAAACACTGTACCCACTATTATAAGTATGAGTTCACTATCAGCATCCTTCTTCAGTCTCATCCAGATGCCATATCAGTACTGGCTAGGGCAGGATTAGGACTGTATTGTATTGTAGGTCAGGTGTGTATTTTCAAGACTTGGGTAAAGCTTTCATAGTCAAATTCACAGCAAGAGAATAAATACTTCTGGGAAGAACACACAGACAAAACCAAATTCTAATGGCTATATGACTTAAATTAATTTGTCTGCCTAACTAGGCATGCAACAACATCTGCAGCCCTGCCCCTCCCTGAATTTCTGCTTAGTTCTCTACAAACATGCAGCAGTGCAGGTTCTATTCAACTACAAGAAATACTCTTACCTTACTGAAACAACAGACACTGCTATCACTAAACTCAGGATAACGGCTCCAAACACTGTACCCACTATTATAAGTATGAGTTCACTATCTGGAAAACAAACAAACAAACAAACAAGAAACATCAATTGAAAACTCATAGTAAATACTGAAAACCAAGTTCTGTCCCTGTCCTCTTACTATTAAAGACAGAAAGAAAGAAAAAGAGAAGGAAGGAAGGGAGGGAGGGAAGAAAGAGCCAATCTCCAAAACTTCTAGGCAAAACCAGAAGCAAACCCTTAAAGATCTCATAGGTTCAGACACAGGTATGTTAAATATGTGCAAGTTTAAGAATGCAGCAGTGTGAGACTCCAAAGGGCCACATGAGGATATGCCTTTTTCTTAAATAAAGCCAAGGGGGTTGTGAGAAGTGAAGAACCATAAATGGTTTCCAACTTGCCTTTGACTGTATTAGATGTTCTGAGTTTAGGCACATACAAACACTAGAAAGCATAAAAAATGTCGTCTCCTAACCTATATGAAGGTGGAAACTAGAGAAGGTGCAGCAAATAGCTGCAAAACTGACTCAGAAAAGGAAAAAAAACTTTAGAAGGCTGGCTGATTAGCTTGTCCTGGTGATTACAGTTACGGGAGAACAGTAGGTCTTCACCAGTATAGAGTACCAGATCTTATGCAGTGCTTGCAAGATAAAGCACAAACAAGAACCAGTGGTTGGATATTAAAGCAGAAACATTTCAAATGAGAGAAAATCCAATGACATTTTAATAGAGGAAGTCATTAATTACAGGAGAAACTATCCCTTAGTGGTAGTGAGTTCAGCATTGCACGTCTTTAGATGAGGACTAAATGCTTTTCTGTCAAACAACCTGTGTTTGACTGGAAACTGCTGGGCTTAATGCAGAGGTCATTGGAGGAAATGCTACTGTCTGTCTGAACATGAGTTTCAAGAAAGATTTTTCCTTCCAGGCAGCAGTAGAATTTCACTCCTTTTTTCTAACCCTTTCCTGGTATCAATAGAGGATGTTGGCACCCATAAAGGCTTCTACTTGTTACTTTTGTTATCTCATGCAGATTAAACATTACCAGGTATTTTTTCATGCTACAATTAAAAATGAGAAATTCTTGTACTCACTGTTATCGCAGTTGTCCCCAGAGTAGCCCACTGGACACCTACATGAGAGAAAAAAGAAAGGAGGGGAAGGAAGGGAGGGAGGAAGGGAGGAAAAAGTGACATTAAGTAGATGATCACAAAACTATAGCCTATTTCCACTTTTTATCAGCAATTTCTCCACAATGTGTGTTCATTACAGGTTTCCTCATCAATGCTATCTTAATATTGAATTCTTTAGTTTCATTGTTAGAGTAAAACAATCTGAGATTTTTAGAATAATTGGTGAGCGGGACATTCAAAGTTTCAGGTTCTCAGCCTGAAAAATGTTAAAATGACCTTATTTCTCCAAAGAACTAAGCCCTACACCTCTGAGCCACTTAGAATTGCTATCCACTGTCTTTAACAAAAGCCTCAACATAAGGTCTATAAGGACCGGCAGCTCTTTATCTTCCTCCCATATTAATTTCTTATAATTAAAAAGTATCAACTTTATGGTAAGAAGTGTTCGGTGTGTATCAGCAATAACTACAAAAAGAGTTAATTTAATGGATATGGGGAGTAAGGTTCCTCTGTTTATCCACAGAATCAGAGCACAACCAGTTACTTCCTCAGATTCAGCAGCCAACACCACAGCTCTCTTCTGATCCTGAGCTGACAGAAATACCCACAGAGGGAAAACCAAGATGAAAGAGCATAGGTCTGAAAGTTAGCAGGAGAGAAAGGCCCCACTGATTTCAGTGGAAACTTTTCAGGGGTTGGAGGTGAGTCTTGCTCTAATGCTTGTTACTAAATGCTTCAGCATACTAGTTCTCATGGCTCAATTACTTTGAGGGAATAGTTTATGTATATGTGGGCAACCCACAAGACAAGCATGAATTAGTTTATCCTCTTCACTGACTCACAGATATCTTGGATCTCCTTGACTTTCCTCTGAGGTATTATGAGTGCACACCACCGGCTAATGCCAAGCAGTTAAAATACCACAACTTCTGCTAACCACCTTGGGCACCTCTCTGATTCACACAGCTGCAAGCTGTTCTAGGTTGAGGGTGTTAGATGTTCTTCTCCCCTATCTTTGCCTAGAACACAGGAACACAAGAAAAAGCTGAGTACTCACTGTACACATACTCCATCCTTTCTTTCAAAGTTAGGCTTGCATTTGCATTGTGGAATCCCTTTTTCTTTTGCACAGTACTCGTGTCTTTCGTCAGAACAGCTTTTACTGCAATCTGTGTTTTCAGAGGGAAAAAAATACGGAGTGAATTGAAGATAGCCCCCAAAAAATCCACATTGGAGAAAATTCCACCTCCTCTTTTTTTTTTTCATTGCACTGTAAACATACACAACTTCGTTGTGCCACCTCCTCTTTTTTTTTTATTACACTGTAAACATACACAACTTTGTTGTGTTTCAAAGCACCAGAACGGCTTCTTTAGGGCTATTCCTACGTAGAACAGAAACTCAAATAGAAAAGCACAAAATTAAAAGTAAACAGTCTTTGTTTAAACCATCTAGCTTCATCAGAACGGAAATTTGGCTGGGCTGCACCTTACATAGGCAAGCAATGACCTGCAGTTTGATTTCACAGCAGATTATTTGTATTGTAACTGATTTGAAACTGAATTGGATTTAGACAGGTTAAGGGCCACAAAGGTCTACACTGGATCACATCTCACTGGCCTTTATTATAGCCAGCTTTCATGATTTTATCATGGGTATTTGCAATATTTGTTGTTTTTCTTAAAATTTCGTATCTTAGACTTTTTTCCTGTAGTGTGAAAACTTTAGTTTTCAGAAGAAGAAAATAAGGTATATCTCAGGGTTGAGGAGGGTAGCTAAAAATATAAACAGATAACTCATTAAAAGATTCAAAAACAATATGCAAATAAACCCCCAACAACTAACAGCTCCTAAAAATCACATAAATCATTTTTCCCATGAAAACCTGTCTAAGCACAAGTAATGCAATCCTAGAACTACCAAAAAGGGACAGAGCTTTAACAGATCGTCGTGCATCATGAGAGTTCCAGTTCTGTCAGTGTCCCCATAGCTGCCTCTAGCAGCATTCCCAAAATATGTCCTGGCAGAAAAGGCTGTGAATGTAGGATTCAATTTATTCCATCCTTTACCTATTTAGGTTTCAATCCTTACCAAGAGTTTAACAATGCATTTAGAGAGTTGCTTATTCACTGTTTTCAGTGAGTATTTTCTCAAATTTAGTAGTTTATTTCACTGGAATAGAGCTATGGATGTGTTCAAAGTGAAACATGAGAATGTGATTTCACAGCTTTCCTAGTAAGACACACATTCCCTGATTTTAGAGGTTGGCACATTTGCGAAGTGCCCTTTTGAAAAAGGGACTGAGACAGGGAATAACCAGGTCGGCCTTTCAGGGATAAAGTAACAAGATTCTTACCTGAACAAGAAAGAACATCCCATGGAGTTTTCGAGAAATCAGCTCTGCATTCGCATGTAGGAATCATAGTTTATTCCACTGGAATAGAGCTATGGATGTGTTCAAAGTGAAACATGAGAATGTGATTTCACAGCTTTCCTAGTAAGACACACATTCCCTGATTTTTAGAGGTTGGCACATTTGTGAAGTGCCCTTTTGAAAAAGGGACTGAAACAGGGAATAACCAGGTCGGCCTTTCAGGGATAGATAAAGTAACAAGATTCTTACCTGAACAAGAACGAACATCCCATGGAGTTTTTGAGAAATCGACTCTGCATTCGCATGTAGGAATCGTTTTTTCTTGGCACACTGTGGTTTCTTTATCACAATTATAAACATCACAATAGTTTGCAGCTTTAAAAGAGAAACAGGAAGCAAACTGAGTACTAATAATATAATTTCATAGAAAGCAGTGCACTAGCTCAGTAAATCATAAGCCAATGATCTAGCAATTAAAAAAAAAAACCTTGTTAATATAATTTCATAGAAAGCAGTGCACTAGGTCAGTAAATCATAAACCAATGATCTAGCAATTCCAAAAAATCCTTGTGAGTCATAGAATCATAGAATCGTTTAGGTTGGAAAAGACCCTTGGAATCATTGAATCCAACCATCAACCCTACTCTACAAAGTTCTCCCCTACAACATATTTCCCAACACCACATCTAAACGACTCTTAAAAACACATCCAGGGATGGTGACTCAACCACCTCCCTGGGCAGCCTATTCCAATGCCCGACCACTCTTTCTGTGAAGAATTCTTTCCTAATGTTCAGTCTGTTGGAGCTTGAAGCCATTCCCTCTCGTTCTGTCACTAATTATTGGCAAGAAGAGACCAGCACCAACCTCTCTACAGTGTCCTTTCAAGTAGTTGTAGATAGTGATGAGGTCTCCCCTCAGTGACTTTCTGACTCACCTTAAAAAAAACTATAAGAAAAACCCCAGCACGATTCCCTTAGTTTTTTCTACAGCTGAACTGGGAGGCACAGATCCCATACAGTTCTACATAGATATAAATGTTAATGAGCATGCAGCTCATTTCACAAGCAATATTAGTATGCTCTTTGCCCAGCGTGTTGCTCTTTAGATCCATGTCCCAGTGGCAACAATGCATTACAAAATTCAGTGGGTGTTCTGTCACTAATTATTGGCAAGAAGAGACCAGCACCAACCTCTCTACAGTGTCCTTTCAAGTAGTTGTAGAGAGTGATGAGGTCTCCCCTCAGTGACTTTCTGACTCACCTTAAAAAAAACTATAAGAAAAACCCCAGCACGATTCCCTTAGTTTTTTCTACAGCTGAACTGGGAGGCACAGATCCCATACAGTTCTACATAGATATGTTTATGAGCATGCATGCAGTGGAGGGATGTGATTGCACTGCTGTTTTGTGAGCTCTCAGGTTTTTTTTCTATTTCCCCCTCATGTTTAGGTAGAGCACGCTGTTCTGGTTGAGGTGGATACAGTCACCTTCAGAGACCAAACCCAGGCCATAAGCCATGAAATGGACTCCTTTAATTATTACCTGCATCTTTTGTGAAAGTTGATTTCAAAATAGGAGCATATGAAAAAAAATTTAAAAAAAAGAGGAAACCCCCCCCATATTTTATTCATAAAATCATTCTCCAAGTATTACAGTCTTAGTAACACAAGGCTTTACTCATTTAGACCAATAAGTAACTTAGCTCAGCAGCTAAGAAATGAGGCCTCATTTCAATGACCATGGTTAATTATGGAAGAAGAAGTCTAAAAAGAGTTTGAAGAAGTCTAAAGAGAATTTGAAGAATTCTAAAGAGAGTTTCAACCTATTTTGCCAGTAAAATGCTGGACTATTCTCAGAAGCACAATATAAGTTTGTATATATTTTGTCCTGATTTTCCAGCCACTTGACACTCAGCAGGTTAAAGTCAACATGCCATTGCTTACTTGGAAATAAGTATTTTCCTTCTCTCCTTTACACAGGAAGTACAAAACCTTATTAAGATAAAAAGGCCCAGCACTGAATGGCTGAGTCTTCAAAATTACCCAAGATTGAACATTCAGCTCCTTAAAATCAACAAGGTTTATGCTCTGGTGGGCTTTGCTGCACACAGAAATGTTCTAACCAGTTTTGAAGATAGGAAGTCCTGGTTCTGCTGATTATTTACTTCCAGAGTAAGGAATTACCTACCTCTGTACCCAGAGACAGGTGAATTTATAGTTGCTTTTTCAATTGCCGAAGTAACTTCCTTCTTATCTACATCCGAGTTGTGCGTAAACAGGTTCATCACTGTTACACTTGTTAAAAGAGAAGCTCTGACTTCTTGTGCAGATCTGAAAAGTACAGATAGAATAATTTTAAAGTCTCATATAATCCATATGGATAGCAAGCTAGATGCAAAGGCAAAATAAGATTTCTGCCAAACCTTCCTCTCTCCCCTAGCTCCTTTCATCCCACAATGTAGGTAGCTGCTAAGACACCGAAAGTGAGTTCACGTCTTGCTTAGGAATCCATCTTTCCAGCAGATCCAGATGTAAATAGTAGCTGGTAAGTAAAGGCTGTTGAATTTAATGCTAAGAACATCACTCCTTTATGTGCTGTTGGCACACAACTGACCTTTTTTTACTGGGCTAATCTCAAACCAGTTGCAGTGTGGAGGAACTCATCTGTTAGACCCTAACCTTTACATGCTCTCATCAGCCTGTGGTGTCATCCAGGCATGACATAGAGAATCCATCCTTAAGCGTGGTGAGGATAATTCAGGGTATGACTGCAGTGAATTCAGAAGGGTGTGTTTGCAATCTAGAGGTATCTATGCTAACTGCATGCTAGCTGGGTTGGGTTCACCCGGACAGCAATCTCCCCGGGGTGTGAGGTAGAGAAACTTGTTCTTCAGCTGAACTTCATGCTGCTGGGATATGCACACAAACACCTTTTAAGTGGTAGATTGCTGTAGCTCTTTAAAATTTTACTGTGCCCCACTTTTGTCACAACCACTCTGCTGGAAGTTACTGCCCTCACAACCCTGCTGGAATAACAGTCTGCTCAACTGCTTAGTCCATGGGGTTTGCTGAAAGGGTTTACACTGCTGTGTGTGCTAGCATGACAGGGCCAGAAACCTTCAAAATACAAAAAGAATGGCTTCATTCAACAGGAAGCGTACTGAGCTGAACTCATCCCATACCCTTTCTTGAACACGGAGTACCCCATGGGAAACAGATTTAAATGGGGTGGTGTGGGAAGCATGCACTGTGCAAAAACCAAACTGGCAGACTTACTGAATTTGCGTGATGACGGTCTGTTCAAAGCCTGGTAAATTGCTGAAGGCGTCCTCAAACTGTAAAGCGTAAACGAATTTGAGTTAAAGGCAAGCAGAAACATAGACCAAAATCACAGGAAGTGCTGAGTATTCAACTGTAGTTTTAGTCCAAAGCACACTACTATAGGGATAAATAAAGCAAGCTGATCAGTCACATCCACCGTGCAAGGTATTGCGAAAGAGGAGTGGTGGCGTGGTGCTGTAGAACAGGAAATATAGGAAAGCAGTGGAGTTATGGGGAGACATGAGCTAAATCAATGTCAGGCAGTGTGTTAGGGTTGACTGCCTGGAGAGCTACAGATAATCCCTTGCAGACCCATCACTTACAAGGGTGTCTCTGCAGTACCAACCTAGAGTAGGTAGAGGGAAGAGGGAGAGGTAGGCATCCTTACAGATGCCATGTGTCCCTAACGTGCAGTGAAGTGGGATCATCAGGGTTGATCAGCCCCGAGGAAAGCACTGGAGGTTGGATGAGGTCAGAAGAAAAGTCACTGCTCTCCCTCGTTCTATGTGAAACAGGGAACATATGGTGGAGGCAGCTGCCTCCAACTGACACACAAGCAGAAGGCACCATAAAAAAAAAAGGATAAGATAGCTAAGTCAACTGAAATGAAAGATAAACTGTCCTTCTTTGTAATAAAATAAAAATTATTTTCTATGCTATTTTCACTTTTGCCTACTATTACATATGTATTTTAGTGCTGCAGAGCATGCACTTCTGTAGCCATAAAATTAAAAATGTTGCACCAAAAAATTAGGGAAAATATTTTTTAACATTTTGGAAGGACAATTTTTGGTTACTTTCCAATAAGACATTCATAGTAAGCAATACAATTACAAGAAGAATTTTATAACCATTTTTGATAAATTCTGATTAGTATTTGGTGAATTTTTTTGATCAGCTGTCTGGTAAAATCATATCTTTATCCTGGTAAAGTCTTCCTTACTTCCAGAAAACAACATAAGCAAATCCACTTGTTTCAACATGGCAGTATAAATGAAATTACTAATCTTATTTCTCCAGGAAGCCCATTACCATATTTTATCTATAATCATAGAATGCTTAAAATGTGTAGTATCCATTTCACTAATAGCATTACAATGCTAATACTGGTGTGCTTATAGAAGAAGCTGATTATTTAGGTATTTAGACACAGCTGGACAGCCCTTCTGATACATTTGTGCAGTGTGGAAATGATAGCTTTCTTTTAAAAAAAAAAAAAAATGAAAAATTGTTCATTTTTACATTTCATCAGAAACTAAATGGGTTTCAAACTTCAAACTTCATTCAGCCACATAGTTTCTGGAGAGGGAATGGTGAAAGATACAGAGCAATTTATGTGAGAACTTCCCAGAATAGGAGTGGCACTAAAAATGCAGATATTATTTATTACAGGTACATCCCTTCACTTCAACAAGAGCCATGTACGTACTCATCTGAGGGCAGAATTCAAGTCTTTTATGAAGAGGTCTAAATTAGTGCTTGAAACAAGTAGATTTTTCAAGTAAAACTATTCTAGGCTTCACATTAAAGACAGCGTGTATCCCCTCTGTTTGCATGACACTCAAGATAGCATTAAATATACAGAAAAAAACCCCAAAACATCATCACTCACAAACTTTGTTATATTTTGGAACATCTCTTCATACTGTGTGGAATTTACATTTTGAAGATCATCACTGTAAGAAGCATTCAGCGTAATGACTCCTGGGAATACTTTCCCTGGAATGAGAACAGAGAATATTAATTACTTAGAAAGCATTCAAGTACTAACTAAGGTTTCAGCTTAAGAGTTCTCCAGCCTTCAGAGATGGAGAAATTCAATGCAGAAATCAATCAGTGCTATTTTTCATATACTGGAGGAACCAGTAGGGGACAAACATTTGCTTAAACAATTCAGATACAATGGGGGGCATACTTTGGCTACCGGGGAAGCAGGCAGGATCCTGGGCTCCATCAAATTGGCCAGACTATGAAACTGAATAGCGATAAACTGTAAGCATGGCCTGAAGCTAACAAAAGACTCCATCTAAAGTGTTACAGTGTTTAGTGAGAAAATACCTACGTTAAGGACTCCAAAGCTGCAACCACTAAGCTGCTAATGTGATTCACCATATCTGAGACGGTGATTCAGTGTCTACCTGCCTCTTTAGGCTTACAAGTAAATTTGAGAATCATGCTTGCTGGCACTTAAATAATTATCCCCCTTTGCTTGCACACTTGGCCTTCAGCAGCATCTCGGAGATGCATTTCAACAGGACTGTGCTGAGTGTTTAGCAATAGGGAAAATCAAGACGGTTGTTTAGAGGTCTTCATGGGCCATTAATATTGATGTCAGGTTTACACTCGCATTTTTTCCTGCTTTTCACTTATTTTAATCTCCAGCACCCCGACAGAGAGCTCACCTTCTTTTCCTAGCACATTAACCTCTTTGGCTGTTACCGTTTTGTGAGATAACAATCTAGGTCAGTGTAGCAGTGGCTGTCTGCAAAGCAAGGCATTATTCCGCAGCCACTTTCCCAGACTGATTGTTTTCAGTTATAAAGTGAGAACAAGGGGTATGGGAAGACAAATTCACCTAAGCAGTTGTCTGTGAAATAACCAAAAATATAGATTGCCCTTCTGCAACTCACCTTGACGACAATTGTTCTCGCTGTAGTAGAATCCATATTGGCACCTGCAGGTATAATTGCTGTGTAAAGCAATACATTCAGCCAAATCTGTTCCACAAGGGTTTGGGTTGCACACGTCCCCTGATACAAAAATGAAGGATACTAATGTTAGGATTTCTGTGAAGTTGCAATAGCCAGTCCATATATAGTTCATACATTGAATAGTTCATATATGCTTCTACTAAAAGAAACTAACAGGTACGTTTTGTGAGATAACAATCTAGGTCAGTGTAGCAGTGGCTGTCTGCAAAGCAAGGCATTATTCCGCAGCCACTTTCCCAGACTGATTGTTTTCAGTTATAAAGTGAGAACAAGGGGTATGGGAAGACAAATTCACCTAAGCAGTTATCCGTGAAATAACCAAAAATATAGATTGCCCTTCTGCAACTCACCTTGACGACAATTGTTCTCGCTGTAGTAGAATCCATATTGGCACCTGCAGGTATAATTGCTGTGTAAAGCAATACATTCAGCCAAATCTGTTCCACAAGGGTTTGGGTTGCACACGTCCCCTGATACAAAAATGAGGGATACTAATGTTAGGATTTCTATGAAGTTGCAATAGCCAGTCCATATATAAAGTAGTTCATACATTGAATAGTTCATGTATGCTTCTACTAAAAGAAACCATCAGGTATGTTTTATAGAGTATAGATGGAATTAAAGAGCACATGGCTACGTCTTGCTTGCTTTATGTCTGTATAGGAACTGTTTTCCCTACACAATCCAGCAGGATATCACAGTGAGGACACAGAGTAAGGCGGAAATCCATCACCTGTCATACTGAGCATTCACAATCTAACTCTATTTAATGCAACTAAAACCAAAACAAACATAAAAGTATATCAAGGGTTGCCAAAATCAGCGACTAATTCAGAAAAAGGCAGGTTACAATAGCCTGTGCATCTTCAATGCTGCACTGGTATGTACTTGCCTTATTATAATATAGAGTTATGGTAGGGTCCTTTATTGCAGACACATTAATGAAAATGAAAGCTCCCAAGTTAATCATCATAGTATACACACCTCAATAGATATAAGAGCATGACGCTAAGGAATTTGTTGCAGGGCTCACAGCTGTCACCATAATATGACTAATTATATTAACTGGCCATTACGCCATACTTCTAGGCAGTAAAACCTTGTGGATTTGTGCTGACTGCTGCCTTCTACTTACTTGCTGGAGTTGTTGCTGAAGATGATGTTGTGTTCGTTCCCAGAAAAGGGAAAATAAGTTAATATGGCAGCCCTGTTAGTGTCCTGGTTACATTGAGGCCATCAAAGACATGGAATGATGCCTCAAAACCTTTCCCAGACCTTCCTCTACCTTGCCCTGTACAGTGCCTTGTCCTTACTTCCTGCAACTTCCTGCTCAGTGTGACTTACCCTGTATACCTGCCTGTGATATCTCTTCTCTGGCAACCTCTCTTTCCATTTGATTTGCCCTATCCCTGCAAATTTTCTCAGTCCAAAAGCTCTGCAGGGTCCACACATCTCTCCCTATCCCCCAATGCCAAGCCTGTCATTGCCACCCCAAGACAAGGGCAAGGTTCTTGTTTTCACCATCACAGCACCTTCCAGACCATTCTGTGGTGTATGCTTTTGTCCAGAGCCAACCCTCTTCAATTTCATCATGTTTAAACACTTGGGAGACTAACAGCACTATAGGAAACCTTCCAGCTAACCCTTCCTTGAAAATCACCCTGAGAGAGGCTAGCCCAGAAACATGCACAGCAATAAAAAGGAGAAATCTCTTAGAAAGATGTGGTAGCAGATCCACTAGAAGAAAAAAATTTAGGGAGTGACAGGACATTAGAATAATCTCAATTACATTTCAAATTTAAGTTTTTATAGGGTACACTCTTTGCCTGCAATGGCCACAGTTATACTTTCCCTCAGTAATGATATATTCTCTAAGGATTTTAAAGTATATATTTCAAATCTATACATAATTTATTCATTTATAAGTAATTAAAAGTTATATTTCAATATATGTTATATATAGGATGGCAATTACAGTTCTCTTCCAAATCACCAAATTCTGGTTTTCACCATGGCTGGTTTCTTTCACTTAATTCCACAGGTATGTTCTAAGAGATGAGGTAGAGATTTTCTGAGTAATGGGGGAAAATAAAGTACATCTCTTTCATCCCCCAAAAGTGGAAAGGAAAACACTTAATGGTGTTTCACTTGCTAGAGGGCTTGTCTCCAGATGTTTTGTTTCCAGAGCTCATACAGAAACCAAACTATTTTTCTGGAGGCAGAGACCCCAAGCAAAGCAACAATGTTTCTGAAATTATCCTCAACGCTTTCCCCTTGCAGCAAGGGTCAACAGGACAGAGTGGAGGGGAGACACAGCATTGAAAAGGAGCTCTCTGTCTCCCCTGGAACATCTCACTGGGATGGGGGTCTTGGTGGGCCATGGAGGATTCCTTGGGAGAGACCGCTCCATAGTCCCATGACACGGTCCCTGGAACTCAGCCCCATGCTGGTGCATGCTCTGGCTCCCTCCCTGCCAATGCTCCAAGCAGGCACAAGAACAATTCCCTGCAGGGCCTGGTCACAGGCTTGCCCCAGGCACCTTGTGTGCAGGGATCTTCTTGACCCAGGATTGGTGCAGGAGACTAAGGCACCAAGCAGGAAAAGAGAGGAGTGGACAGGACTGACAGATAAAACTGTGAGGCAGCAACTGCTCCTGTATGGCAATGATGTGAAAAACTAATGTAGACCTTGGGATCTCCTCAAGGAGGCAAAGGAATTAAGCAAGAGGAGACAGGGTAAATGAGATCATCATCAACACATTTCTTTGCAGTAAACACTAAGAGGGTCAGAGGACAAAGGCAGGAAAAGAGATGCAGACTTGATCTGGGGCTCTGCAACTGCACCAAGAAAGAAACTTGGGGAAACCCAGGCAAGGGAACACATCCTTGACCTGAGAGGAATGCTGAGCTCCCTGGGAATGAGTTTCTCCAACCTGTCCTTATAAAGGCCACCTGAAGGCTTTTTGCTCCTTACCTGTAGTTGAGGTTGTTGGCTCTGGTGAGGCAGTAGCCGTTTCAGTGTTGTCCTCTGGAGAAGGGAAAAAGAAGAGAGATGTCAGCAGTGCTTAAGGTTGTGTGAAGGAAAAGCCTTGGGGAACTCTGTGTGTGCAGAACAACCTCTGAGTGGGTAAGTGGGGGACCTGTGTGGGGCTGAGCAGCCACAGTCCTGGGTCACCTTGCCCAGCCTTTCGGCTCTCCCTGGCCATGATGCCTCTGGAGTCTGACGTATCTATGGCCCCTTCTCCCCCAGATCCCTGAGCTTCAGACCATGGCCCACGTGGGCAGTGCATTGCTCCCAGCTCAGCTGCACTCACTGGCCACAGCTGTCTCAGCCACTGGCACACGTGTGTCTCCTTGCAGGAAAGCTCCCTCCATCTGCCCAAGGCACCACCACACAGACAGCACCAGCTGACAGGGCAGGCTGAGGGCACCCATCAGCCCGTTAGTGTGCTACCTACAATGGCCTGCTTGGTGACACTGTTTTGGGAAAACTGTGAAGCAACTATTGTTCCTGCATGGCAAGGATGTGAGAACCTAATGTAGGCCTTGGGATTGTTCAAGGAGACAAAGACAGCAAGCAGGAGGAGACAGGGTAGCTGAAATCAGCACTTTTCTCTTGCAGCAAAGTTGCAGTAAACACTAAGAGGGTCAGAGGACAAAGGCAGGAAAAGAGATGCAGACTTGATCTGGGGCTCTGCAACTGCACCAAGAAAGAAACTTGGGGAAACCCAGGCAAGGGAACACATCCTTGACCTGAGAGGAATGCTGAGCTCCCTGGGAATGAGTTTCTCCAACCTGTCCTTATAAAGGCCACCTGAAGGCTTTTTGCTCCTTACCTGTAGTTGAGGTTGTTGGCTCTGGTGAGGCAGTAGCCGTTTCAGTGTTGTCCTCTGGAGAAGGGAAAAAGAAGAGAGATGTCAGCAGTGCTTAAGGTTGTGTGAAGGAAAAGCCTTGGGGAACTCTGTGTGTGCAGAACAACCTCTGAGTGGGTAAGTGGGGGACCTGTGTGGGGCTGAGCAGCCACAGTCCTGGGTCACCTTGCCCTGCCTTTCGGCTCTCCCTGGCCACGATGCCTCTGGAGTCTGACATGTCCATGGCCCCTTCTCCCCCAGATCCCTGAGCTTCAGACCGTGCCCCACATGGGCAGTGCATTGCTCCCAGCTCAGCTGCACTCACTGGCCACAGCTGTCTCAGCCACTGGCACACGTGTGTCTCCTTGCAGGAAAGCTCCCTCCATCTGCCCAAGGCACCACCACACAGACAGCACCAGCTGACAGGGCAGGCTGAGGGCACCCATCAGCCCGTTAGTGTGCTACCTACAATGGCCTGCTTGGTGACACTGTTTTGGGAAAACTGTGAAGCAACTATTGTTCCTGCATGGCAAGGATGTGAAAAACTAATGTAGGTCTTGGGATCTGTTCTAGGAGGTAAAAGCACTAAGCAGGTTGAGACAGGTTGCTGAAATCATCATCAACGCATTTCCTTTGCAGTAAACACCAGGAGGGTCAGAATAGGAAGGCAGGAAAGGAGATGCAGACTTGGTCGGGGGCTCTGCAACGGCTCCAGGAAAGAAACTTGGGGAAACCCAGGCAGGAGAACACATCCTTGACCTGAGGGGAATGCTGAGCTCCCTGGGAATGAGATGCTTCAACCTGTCCTTATAACAGGCCACCTGAAGGCTTTTTGCTCCTTACCTGTAGTTGAGGTTGTTGGCTCTGGTGTGGCAGTAACTGTTTCAGTGTTGTTCTCTAGAGAAGGGAAAAAGAAGAGAGATGTCAGCAGTGCTTAAGGTTGTGCGGAGGAAAAGCCTTGGGGAACTCTGTGTATGCAGAACAACCTCTGAGTAGTTAAGTGGAGGAACTACATGGGGCTGAGCAGCCACAGTCCTGGGTCACCTTGCCCAGCCTTTCGACTCCCCCTGGCCATGATGCCTCTGGAGTCTGACTCTCCAGACTCTGGAGAACTGCACCAGGAAAGAAACTTGGGCAACCCAGGCAGGAGAACACATCCTTGACCTGAGGGGAATGCTGAGCTCCCTGGGAATGAGTTACTCCAACCTGTCCTTATAACAGGCTACCTGAGGGCTTTTTGCTCCTTACCTGTAGTTGAGGTTGTCAGCTCTGGTGAGGCAGTAGCTGTTTCAGTGTTGTCCTCTAGAGCTGGGAAAAAGAAGAGAGATGTCAGCAGTGCTTAAGGAGGAAAAGCCTTGGGGAACTCTGTGTGTGCAGAACAACCTCTGAGTGGGTAAGTGGGGGACCTGTGTGGGGCTGAGCAGCCGCAATCCTGGGTCGCTTTGCCCTGCCTTTCGGCTCCTCCTGGCCATGATGCCTGTGGAGTCTGACATGTCCATGGCCCCTTCTCCCCCAGATCCCTGAGCTTCAGACCGTGCCCTACATGGGCAGTGCATTGCTCCCAGCTCAGCTGCACTCACTGGCCACAGCTGTCTCAGCCACTGGCACACGTGTGTCTCCTTGCAGGAAAGCTCCCTCCATCTGCCCAAGGCACCACCACACAGACAGCACCAGCTGACAGGGCAGGCTGAGGGCACCCATCAGCCCGTTAGTGTGCTACCTACAATGGCCTGCTTGGTGACACTGTTTTGGGAAAACTGTGAAGCAACTATTGTTCCTGCATGGCAAGGATGTGAGAACCTAATGTAGGCCTTGGGATTGTTCAAGGAGACAAAGACAGCAAGCAGGAGGAGACAGGGTAGCTGAAATCAGCACTTTTCTCTTGCAGTAAACACCAGGAGGGTCAGAATAGGAAGGCAGGAAAGGAGATGCAGACTTGGTCGGGGGCTCTGCAACGGCTCCAGGAAAGAAACTTGGGGAAACCCAGGCAGGAGAACACATCCTTGACCTGAGGGGAATGCTGAGCTCCCTGGGAATGAGATGCTTCAACCTGTCCTTATAACAGGCCACCTGAAGGCTTTTTGCTCCTTACCTGTAGTTGAGGTTGTTGGCTCTGGTGTGGCAGTAACTGTTTCAGTGTTGTTCTCTAGAGAAGGGAAAAAGAAGAGAGATGTCAGCAGTGCTTAAGGTTGTGTGGAGGAAAAGCCTTGGGGAACTCTGTGTGTGCAGAACAACCTCTGAGTGGGTAAGTGGGGGACCTGTGTGGGGCTGAGCAGCCACAGTCCTGGGTCACCTTGCCCTGCCTTTCGGCTCTCCCTGGCCACGATGCCTCTGGAGTCTGACGTGTCCATGGCCCCTTCTCCCCCAGATCCCTGAGCTTCAGACCGTGCCCCACATGGGCAGTGCATTGCTCCCAGCTCAGCTGCACTCACTGGCCACAGCTGTCTCAGCCACTGGCACACGTGTGTCTCCTTGCAGGAAAGCTCCCTCCACCTGCCCAAGGCAGCACCACACAGACAGCACCAGCTGAGGCTTAGAGCACCCATCAGCCCCTTAGTCTGCTACCCACAATGGCCTGCTTGGTGACACTGTTTTGGGAAAACTGTGAAGCAACTATTGTTCCTGCATGGCAAGGATGTGAAAAACTAATGTAGGTCTTGGGATCTGTTCTAGGAGGTAAAAGCACTAAGCAGGTTGAGACAGGTTGCTGAAATCATCATCAACGCATTTCCTTTGCAGTAAACACCAGGAGGGTCAGAATAGGAAGGCAGGAAAGGAGATGCAGACTTGGTCGGGGGCTCTGCAACGGCTCCAGGAAAGAAACTTGGGGAAACCCAGGCAGGAGAACACATCCTTGACCTGAGGGGAATGCTGAGCTCCCTGGGAATGAGATGCTTCAACCTGTCCTTATAACAGGCCACCTGAGGGCTTTTTGCTCCTTACCTGTAGTTGAGGTTGTTGGCTCTGGTGTGGCAGTAACTGTTTCAGTGTTGTTCTCTAGAGAAGGGAAAAAGAAGAGAGATGTCAGCAGTGCTTAAGGTTGTGCGGAGGAAAAGCCTTGGGGAACTCTGTGTATGCAGAACAACCTCTGAGTAGTTAAGTGGAGGAACTACATGGGGCTGAGCAGCCACAGTCCTGGGTCACCTTGCCCAGCCTTTCGACTCCCCCTGGCCATGATGCCTCTGGAGTCTGACTCTCCAGACTCTGGAGAACTGCACCAGGAAAGAAACTTGGGCAACCCAGGCAGGAGAACACATCCTTGACCTGAGGGGAATGCTGAGCTCCCTGGGAATGAGTTACTCCAACCTGTCCTTATAACAGGCTACCTGAGGGCTTTTTGCTCCTTACCTGTAGTTGAGGTTGTCAGCTCTGGTGAGGCAGTAGCTGTTTCAGTGTTGTCCTCTAGAGCTGGGAAAAAGAAGAGAGATGTCAGCAGTGCTTAAGGAGGAAAAGCCTTGGGGAACTCTGTGTGTGCAGAACAACTTCTGAGTGGGTAAGTGGGGGACCTGTGTGGGGCTGAGCAGCCGCAATCCTGGGTCGCTTTGCCCTGCCTTTCGGCTCCTCCTGGCCATGATGCCTGTGGAGTCTGACGTGTCCATGGCCCCTTCTCCCCCAGATCCCTGAGCTTCAGACCGTGCCCTACATGGGCAGTGCATTGCTCCCAGCTCAGCTGCACTCACTGGCCACAGCTGTCTCAGCCACTGGCACACGTGTGTCTCCTTGCAGGAAAGCTCCCTCCACCTGCCCAAGGCAGCACCACACAGACAGCACCAGCTTGATGACATTGCTTTGAAAAATCTGTGATGCAGCAACTGTTTCTACGTGGCAAGGATGTGAGAACCTAATGTAGGTCTTGGGATTGTTCAAGGAGACAAAGACAGCAAGCAGGAGGAGACAGGGTAGCTGAAATCAGCACTTTCCTCTTGCAGCAAAGACCAGGAGGGTCAGAATAGGAAGGCAGGAAAGGAGATGCAGACTTGGTCGGGGGCTCTGCAACTGCACCAGGAAAGAAACTTGGGAAAACCCAGGCAGGAGAACACATCCTTGACCTGAAGGGGAATGCTGAGCTCCCTGGGAATGAGTTACTCCAACCTGTCCTTATAACAGGCCACCTGAAGGCTTTTTGCTCCTTACCTGTAGTTGAGGTTGTTGGCTCTGGTGTGGCAGTAGCTGTTTCAGTGTTGCTCTCTAGAGAGGGAAAAAAGAAGAGAGATGTCAGCAGTGCTTAAGGTTGTGTGAAGGAAAAGCCTTGGGGAACTCTGTGTGTGCAGAACAACCTCTGAGTAGGTAAGTGGGGGACCTGTGTGGGGCTGAGCAGCCACAGTCCTGGGTCACCTTGCCCAGCCTTTTGGCTCCTCCTGGCCGTGATGCCTGTGGAGTCTGACATGTCCATGGCCCCTTCTCCCCCAGATCCCTGAGCTTCAGACCGTGCCCCACATGGGCAGTGCATTGCTCCCAGCTCAGCTGCACTCACTGGCCAGTGGCACATGCGTGTCTCCTTGCAGGAAAGCTCCCTCCACCTGCCCAAGGCACCACCACACTGCCAGCATCAGAGTGCCACGGGACTGTGTACAGCCAGCACACCTCCCACTTCCCTACAGTTGCCTTCTCCCCAGGATCATTCAGGTGAAAGTCTGAGGCAGCTGGTCTTTCCAGATGAGGCGCAGGCATGATGGCAAGTGGTGTGCTGCCAGGAAGGGTGCACTCGTCTGAGCTCAGGATGGAGGAAAGCTGAATGGTGGGCAGTTTTCCCCTCCTCAGGGTGACCCCAGCAGGAGCTTCAACCCACCTGGATGTCGCTCCTCAGGACAACCTGGGAGAGGTCTTGGTGGGGCATGGAGGATTCCTGGGAGAGACCATTCCACGGTCTCCTGACACGGTCCCTGGAACTCAGCCCCAAGCTGGTGCATGCTCTGGCTCCCTCCCTGCCAATGCTCCAAGTAGGCACAAGAACAATTCCCTGCAGGGCCTGGTCACAGCTTGCCCCGGGCACCTTGTGTGCAGGGATCTTCTTGACCCAGGATTGGTGCAGGAGACAAAGGCACCAAGCGGGAAAAGAGCTGCCTCTTCAAATCTTCCCCAACACTTTCCCTCTTGCAGCAAAGGCCATCAGGGAAAGAGGGCAGGGTTCTTGGGGAACCTGTGTGTGTACAGGGCAACCTCTGAGTAGGTGATTGAAGGACCTGTGTGGGGCTGAGCAGGTAAAGCCCTGGCCAGCCTTGCCCTGCCTTTGGGCAGTCCGCAGGGCCACTACCTTATTGGTGTCCTGCTTTCCCTCATTATCCTTCTCCCACACCCTGGCATCTGGGTCATTCCCACCAATAGCAGTTTTGTACCCTTCCTGCCTTTCTCTGCTAAGAGACCACGGCATGCTGAGTTGCCGGCACACACGTCTCCTTGCAGGAAAACTCCCTCTGCCTTCCCAAGGCAGCACCACATGACCAGTTCTGCCTTCCACAGCAGGGTCACAGAATCACAGAATCGCCTAGGTTGGAAGGGACCTTTAAGATCATCTAGTCCGACTGTAAAAAACAACAACAACAACAAAAAAAACCCAAAACCCACCACACCTACAGACCACCAACCAACACTAAACCATATCCCCGAGAACCGTGTCAACTCGTCTTTTGAATATCTCCAGGGATGGTGCCTCAACCACTTCCCTGGGCAGCCCATTCCAATGCTTGATAACCCTTTCTGTGAAGAAATTTTTCCTGACATCCAACCTGAACCTCTCCTGGTGCAACTTGAGGCCATTTCCTCTTGTCCTGTCGCCTGTAACTTGGGAGAAGAGACCGACCCCCGCCTCTCTACAACCTCCTTTCAGGTAGTTGTGAGGGCATCCCATTCTATTCCTATGTCAATTTGCTTTTCTCATCCCTTAAACAAGCAGCAATTTTACCACTATACACCTTCAGTAGTTGCACTGCTTTTAATTAGACTTACATGACATCTCACTTCACAGTTAGCATGTTCACAGTGACTCTTCAGATTCTGCTCTAGACTTCAGCTAAATCCACAAAAAATACATTTGCTGCAAGATATACCTATATAGATAGTTTGCAATTATGGAAGATGGTCTCAGGAGAAATATCATTAAAAACTCTAAATGGACTCTCTCAGAGCAGTGGTGGAATAATGACTGCCTTTGCTAACACCCCCTGGGCTCTAATAAATACAAGTGGACAGTGAAAGCAGAGAGTTTTTATACAGCATATGTATATTCTGCTAAATTATCATCAGCAAGACCCTATTTCCAGGACTGCACTTGGAAGTATATAACTTGTAGCTCCATAACTTGGAGTTTTGACAGTATACTTTTTTTTTTTTTCATTCTTTTCCTTCCTTGTTGTAATTCTTTCTGAATAAAGAGAAATGTGGCTGATACTGGAATACGGTTGAAGAAAATTTTCCTTGTGTTTTGGTTTTACCATTACCTGTTACTGCGTTTACTCTTCTGAAGTATTTTATCTATTTCTCTTTAGGATGTTTATTTCATATTTTAACTGGGTCATTTTTAACTCTTGATGTAAGGAATGTTTGCGGGTTTTGTGTCTATAAATAAGGAGAACAAATAATAAAACAGCCTTGCTGATAGACATGTGAATCATGTGATTTAACTTCAATCTAAATTAGCTAATATGTCAGTTAGGAATAAACATGTTTACTCTCAGTTAATGCTGCTGCAATCATAATTTAATCTAAGTCATTAACAGATTAGTTAATATGTCAGTTAGGAATAAACATGTTTACTCTCAGATTAAATTATGATTGCAGCAGCATTAACTAAGTCATTAACAACATGCAGCTGGAAGACTAATGTATTTCTAGGTAAAACCCTTGGCACTAACACGCTCTTATAGCTGGTATATCAAAAAAAAAAAAAAACACATTACAAAACTCAACAGACATTTGAAAAATAGACCCCACTTTTCAAGAGCTTTGAAAATCCAAAGTGAGGCAAACTTTACAAACTTTTTTCTTCTGATCAATAAAGTGGATGTAGAAAAGGCACATCAGAAAGTCATCACCTGAAGTAATCCATTAGTCTCCTCTAGGTGAAGGGGAAACATGAGCAATTGTGCCAGTTGTCTGCCAAATCTTCTGCCTCCACTGGTCACTGAGTCCTAGAGGCAGCATTATTTGTTCCCCAGTCCATGTTAAGAAATGTTACTTTTTCCTATAACCATGATAATATAAATCTATGCTGGCCACAGGCCGTGGTTTTGGAGCATTATTTAGATTGCCATCTCAAAATGGATGGTGGGGCAGTAACCTCGTACAGTGCTAGCCCTTGGTCTACAACAACTGTTAGCCTTGTAGAGGATCTGGCTAACAGTTGTTCAGGACTATTACCCTTTGGATCCAGTAAGAATCACTTTCATGGCAACAGCAGAGCACGTAAGCTGCAATTGAACATTGCTGAAGGTAACCTGCCATTATTTTATGGCTCTGTCTCCCTAGACCCAACTTTCTGCGTAGGGAAACAGGATGTGTTAATAGACTTAAGTGTTTACTGGAATAACAGAGACATCTGGCTGCTGATAGGGCAGAGCCTTTGCCAGTGCTATTCAAATGGATAAATCCTGCAATGTTTTTACAATGTTTGCTTAGAAGGAAAAGGTTTCTGGGCAGGCCCATCCTGACACAAAGTCTGTTGGGTCAAGATTTTTCACATCTTGCTGTTACGCACAAGCTTCCAAACAGAAAACCAAACAACTAACAATCTTGAAGACTTCTATGCTCATAATTCATAGCTAAAAATCGGTCTGTAGCATGTTGTAGATGTTGCTGGAAATCCACACCAGCCAACAGAGACCCACAACCATCTGCTACCCGTTGCAAGCTTAACAGCATCAGTAAAGATCTTAATTTGGCTCATATCTCTGTAACTTTGTCTCCGTATTAGACAGGAGTTCCTATCCTCTCAAAGCTTCAGGTCTCTGGCCCACAACTACCAAGTTTGCCACTATGCCCAAAAAGCACTAAGTGGCTTAAGGAATGACACCTGCCCTTCAGTTTGAACAGACCATGGTGCAACCCTTGGCCGCCCGTGGCAGTGGTGAAGTTACCATTAATTAATTTCAACAGGAGGGAATGAATGCTCTGCAAGACAGCTCAGGCAGTGCTGCTTTCTAGACGGATCGTTTAAGGAGCCAGAAGGCCAGCAGCAGCGCTCCTTTCCCTGGGTATTGAGGTGGAACAGTCACACCTTTTGTTATGACTGTAACAGAGCTTGAATTACCTGGGTTTAGCGCACAAGTCCTGAAAACTGCTCTTGAAATAGGCTAAATTAGGTTAATCACAAGCACCAGTGATATTGCATTTTTCTGCGAACAAGGACAACTGTTGGCTTTCAGTGACAATTTCCTTGTTAATTAATCAAAATCTAGACATGCTGAATTGCGTATCGCCACTGACCTCCAGCATCACAGCAGCTGCTGAAAGTACTAAGCAATTCATTCACTGCCACAGGATAGCTGCCCTGATAAATCCCAAAACAGAAGATAGTGTTTCTTACCTCTCGAAAGGCTTACCGCCAGGCTGAGCACCACGGCGAGGAGTATGTGGTGTCTCATTGCTGCTTCTGTTGCTGCTGCCACTTGCCGCTAAACCTAAGAGAAAGTGCTTTTCTCTTCTGTCATCAGCTCATTTAAGGTCCCAGGCACAGGTACTGAGTTCAGCCCCGAGCTGACGTCATGGTGGCAAGCAGCAAATGATAGATCCCAGCTGTGTTTTTCTTCTTCCTCAGCTGGGAAAAGATTTCTGGTCCTGCAGTGCTCTTCCTTGAAGTCATAAATTCCTAAGACCTGTTGACACAAGGAAGTTACCGCTAAATAAGCTGTTGTGGGAACTGATGGCACGACAGCTATCCCCTGCCAGCTCTCCATACTGACAAATTCAATGCAAATTAGATGGACGGTGCTGTATAATCTGTTCTTAAAATGCAAGAAGCTATCCCATCCCAAGGCATGCTAATTACGCACTTTGAACAGAGTACCTGTTCACTTCCTTTGCAATAAATTACCAGTCAGACAGACTCTATGCCTCAGACCTCAATTTTCGTTTCCTTTAAGCAGAATTTTATGCCAAAGCACTTCTTACTGCTTAACAGGGTAAAAAGCAACAGAAAACACAACTTCGACATCAAAGAAATAGGACTGACCTTGGCCCTTCTGGCAGTGATTATGGCTCTCTTGTTTGCTGCCATCTTATGTGTGGTATGGGCTCACTAAAGCGATGTGGCCAGAGAAGGGGAAGCAGGGAGGGTAGCTGGAAGGTGTTTGACGGGGTGGTAGTCCTCCTTTCTTGAGACAAAGTGCGTTTGTGCCAGGGAGACACTTGGAAGAGAGAAGGATCAGGCTGGAGCAGGGAGTTTGCAGCAGATCTAGAAATGAGAAGTAGCCCAGAAAGCTATGATACAGGGAAAATAGGCGGGACACAGAGTCTTTTTGACATTGCATCCCAGGAAGCCGCTGAAAATTGCTAGATAGAGACCAAGATGGGAAAAAAGATCTCTGCAGGCAGGATCTGGTTTTTGCAAATCCTCTTACTTTTAGCTGCCTCATTAGCTTGAGTTCTCTAGCTCAAGTGTGTTTGTTCTGCTTTGTGCTGCAGTAAAATCTACTGCTTGAAACAATTTGAAATCAGATGGCCCACAGTGGTTTCCATTTCCTTTTTTTCAGGGAAAAGTGTGATTTCTCTCACTTTGAAGGCCTGGGTGTCCCTGGATCCTGCCACAACTGCCAATAAAGTATTTCAGTGAAATAAACACAGGTTATCCTGTCATTATCAGACGTGGACAAGAAGGATGAGGTGTATCCTCTGCAAAGCCATCTGTAAAGGCTGTGAAGGCTGTAGAGCTGGTCTCCTCTGGCAAACTCCACTGCCAGAAACACTCGCAGGTTATGAGCATGTTTCCAAATAAGAAGTAACATCTCTGTGTGTTAAATACTTCTCCCCTTCCTTCACCTGCCTTTGTTCAAACAGTCTGCTATTTTAAGAACAAGACAAGCAGTGTCGTGCACTAATCTCAGATATTCAGAGTGGCTCTTCCTGTATGTAGGAGGGTGGGAGAGCCCAGAAGTATTACTCAAGTCATTCCTGAGCTTAGGGTTATTGTAAACTGGAGCAGGCCCAGAGGAGGGCCAAAAATTAGAGGGATGGAACACCTCTCCTGTGCGTACAGGCTGAGAGAGTTGGGGTTGTTCAGCCTGGAGAAGAAAAGGTTCCAGGGAGACCTTATTGCGTCCTTTCAGTACTTAAAGTGAGCTTATAAGAAAGATGGGGAGAAGCTTTTTAGCAGGGCCTGTTATGATAAGACAAGGGCTAATGGTTTTAAACTAAAAGAGGGTAGATTTAGACTAGAGAGAAGGAAGAAATTCTTTACCCTGAGGGTGCTGAAACACTGCCACAGGTTGTCCAGAGAGATGGTAGATGCTCCATCCCTGGAAATGTTCAAGGTCAGGTTGGACAGGGCTCTGAGCAACCTGATCTAGTTGAAGATGTCCCTACTCATTGCAGGGGGATTGGACTAGGGGAGCTTTAAAGGTCCCTTCCAAGCCAAACTACTCTATGACTCTGTAATTGTAAACTTTTTACGTGCACCAAACCAGGAAACACCGGTGGCTTACGGACAGCTGGGTGCCTCCCTCCTGGCATGGGGAAGGAGGGGCCTGGCCTCATCCCTCTGTGCTCTTCCTCATGGACCCGCTCAGTGTGCTGAGCCTGAAACACGGGGTGGTTTTTCTGCATCTTCCTTTGCCCCTCCAGCCCTGAAGCCCCACCAGGACAGCCTGCTCCCTGCACCTATGACCCGTCCCCACAGTGACCCCCTGGCAGCACCTGCCCTGCCCCATGGCAGCCTGGAACTGGCCGGCAGCTCCTGAGGGAGGCCCATGGTGGACGCCCTGCATGGTCACCAGGGTGGTTAGAGGGGGTGGTGGAAATCCCAAGCTCTGAGAGGAAGCTGGTGTCAGGGTCTCGATATGTGGCCACCTCAGGGAGTTCAGTCATGGGGGCTGCCCCTGGCCTTCCCCGGGGTGCTGGTCCTGCCCCGCTGGGGGACCAAGCCAGGCTGGGGTGTCCCTCAGGAGATGGTGCTGAGGAGAAGACCATGCTAGAGGTAGCCCACGCTAGCTGTTATGGAGCTGTGGGGGACCAGGAGCAGCCAGCACCCGTCCCACTGCCCCCAGCCAGGGAGCAGGGCCAGCCTGTGAGGGCGGCCAAGGCCAGAGCCAGCCCCAGGGCGGCCTGGGGTGTGATCGGGGCCCCCATAGCCCCCTGCTCATCGGCCGCCCCTCCAGGCCATGCTGCTCGCTCCCACGCCAGTCACCCATCCCAGCCCATTTAGTTCCTCCAAGCCCATTTGTAAGAGTCCCCTTTGCCACAGAGCTGAGAGAAAAAGGGAAGAGAATGCCTGGGAAGCGTTTGGAACCACAGCACTGTGCCTCCCTGCTCGGGTAGCGCCCAACCTCCACTCCCAAGCCACCACTGCCCTCCCAGCTTCCCCTCAGGGGGCACCCAAAAAACTGACCCTGAAGCCTCATTAAAATAAAGCATTTCATTCCTGAGGAGACAGTGCTGTGAGCCCCCAGGGACACCAGCCATCTGAGGACTGCCATGGTTTAACACCAGCTGGCAACTAGGACCACACAACCATTCACTCATTCCCATCCCCGGTAGGGTAGGGAGAAGAGGGAGAAAAAACCTCATGGGCTGAGATAAAGACAGTTTAATAGAACACTAATGGAAGAAGAAAGTAATAATAATAATAATGGTAAAAGAATATACAAAATAAAGTGATGGAATACAATTGCTCTCATCACCCAGTGATCAATTGCCCAGGCTGTCCTGAGCAGCTATCATGGATTCCTGCTCCCTGCCCAATCCCCATTTATACACTGAGCATGATCTGTATCGTATAGAATATTCCTTTGGCCGGCTTGTCCTGTCTATGCTCCCTTTCAGCTTCTATGGGAAGCTGAAAAAGTCCTTGACTTAATATAAACATTACTTAGCAACAATAAAAACAGTATGTGCTATCAACATTATTTCATTCTTAGTCCAAAACACAGCAGTTGCTACGGGGAAAATTAACTCTGTCCCAACTGAAACCAAGACAGGGAACTGCAGCATGTGCTTCAGCTGGAAATCGGTGTGCAGAGAGGGACAAGCCTGGCTGTGGAGTGTGTTTGGCAGATATGTATGCCACTGGTCCTCTACAGATGTCCATCCCTCATATCTAGACTCTTCAGTCATCATGATACATCCCAATTTTCCAATGCTGCCTCAAGGTGCAACTAGACTAATCTCTGTGTTGGCTGTGAAACGGTCATGTAAGACCAAGAGAACTTCCCAGAGCGCTCTTGAAAATGAGGGTGAGGTCTTTAGCAGGTGTAAACGGTGTAGCTTTGCTGGCTACACAGATATCTACTGGTTGAGTGTGTAGTCCTGCACATGAAAATTGTTACCTGGTTCTTCCTGTTTATCACAATCACAGTTTGGGAAGTGTGAATGATTTGCAATGTAAAAGGCATCAGTTCCGCCAGGAAACAGTGTGCTGAACAGACACACTTCATGTACCTGATCTTTTCATCTCTGCTTGCCCTCCCCTGTCCACTTTGTGACACGCCAGTGGTCACAACAGGTTCTCCACAGAGAAAGGGTTGCATATGCCCTACTGCTTGCCAATTCGTGGGGAAATTATAATAGAGATTTGATGGTTTAGGAGAACAGACACAGAGAATCACCAAAACAGGAGAACTAGTGTCGGTGAAAGATCAGCAGCTCTGATGAAGTTATTAAGCACACATTTAGACAATAGATAGTAGACTGTTAGTGCAGACAGACTCACACACAGCCACAGCAGTTGTGATGTCCTTTAAGAAAGGACAACGAAAACTTCTTTGCAGAAACAACTGGGTAACTTTCCAGAAGCTGTAAAACCAAACTGTTGTTGTGTGTCAAAGCTCAGATACAGCAGTGAAGAACACTGACAAATTACTATTATGGAATAAAAAGTGTGCTATATTTAGTGACAAACACCATAGCTGTTCTCTTGTCTTGATCTTTGTTTATGGCAACAGAAATAAGTATGAAAGGCAAAGGGCCTTCTTTATTAGAAGGTGCATAGTCCTGTGCAGCCTCATTATTTAACTGTAAGTTGCATGTAATCAAGGGGCAATCATATTGCCAGAAAACATACATTGAAGGAAGAGCAAATAGCAAATATGTTTTATAGCTCTTCACGTGCATCAGCTGGATACTTTCTTCCTGTGTATTTCTTCAATCCTCTTCCTTACTAGAGTCCTATACATTTTGCTATCTCATGTAAATTTGGTTCATCCACTGTACATTCCATACACAAGTAGAAATACATGTTGTAATTAGCTAAAAGTTCAGATAGCCCTCCAGGAAGTCTAAATCAAAGATACATACAGAATCACCCATAATCAGGGGCAGCAGATGTGCTTTGACTTCTTTTCAGGTGGTTCTCAAAAAGGTTGAGGGCACAAAGTGTGGATGCATTTGATGGTGTCAGAGGCACTGGTATACAAATCTGAAGTGGGCAGGACTGTTAAATCATGTACTTGTCCATAACTGCAAAGGTCTTTTATCTAGTTTCATGGCAGTATTGTTACCAGTCCTTTTGCATTGCCAATTTCCTCAAAATATACCAAAGTCACACAGAAAATAGAACAACTTGCAATAGTATTGGCAACAAAACTCAGGCACTGTTAATGGTCCTTCTCTGGCAATTGAACAGAACCTCAGGATTTAATCAGCCTACTCTCTCCTTTGTTCTCCCACTGGAGTCTTAACTAGACAAGGAACAAGCCTGTAACACAATTCTGTACTATATCACCATAGAAAGTAGACTGTAGTTTCAGTATGTAGCAAGAAGTATGCTCTAGACTCACCATTTCTCTGCGATTGGCACTCACTTCATCTAGGGCAGCTGTCTAGTGTGGGGGGTCTTGTGACACTACTGTCAAGGATGAGGGATATCTTACCATGGAGTGAGCTACCCTCTCGGATGCTTTTCTCTTTTTTCCTGGAGATGCCAGATGGTGGGTTCAAACTGGCCACCTAACTTTTGGTAGAACAGATGAATCGCACCTTATTCCCATCTGATTGCTATCACAGTTGAGCATCGTACTCCTCGGGAGCACTATAGGAAAAGATTGTCCCAGATGAACATACCTGCCATTTCTTGAGATGCTCTTCCATGTCACACGTCTTCCCAGCAACCTGGGCTGAACATTGTCTTCAAGGTACCCTCCTCCTTCCTCTGAGAGATGTTCAGCTGTACATTCTTCACAGTCCCCAGTGAGGGAGGACTGACTTTACTGGGGTCAGATCCAGCCCCTTGCCCTTGCAAACACCCCTGCTGCATCAACCTCTCCTGAGGTTTTCCTCCCCTCCAACATGCACTCACACATGCAAACACACAACTTCACCAATTCTCTTGCGATTCCAGCAGGATGAAAAATAAAATTGAGGAAAAAAAAAATTAAATTAAATTGAGTTGCTTAATGCTACTGAAATAAATGTATCAGAACAGAACTTGTATTTTAGCTGAGCAGAAGCTCATTTAGCACAACAGAACTTACCCAATTCCTCTTTGCTTCTCATTTTAGTTATTCAATCACAAAGCACCACCAGAAAAACAGAGAACGATAATATTTCTTATTTGATAGATTAGATTTCTAAGTATAATTAAAACCATCTAAAATTGCATATGCATCTCTCTACAGGGAAAGCTAAAGACAATAAAAAAGCTGAGACAGAGTAATATTCATAATTTTATTGTATCTTTTTATAATACTGACTAGAACGCCAGATTTAATAATATTGGATGCAGGTATAAAAATAATCCAATCCTTAAAAATTATATTTTGCTACTACAGTACTGTATAATTAGTGGAGGCTGAAAATATGATACAACTTTAAATAATACTGGTTTTGAAAACATCCTCGGAACCCCAGCGACTTGGAAGCAAACATTCAGAGATACAGAGAAGGAAAAAGGGCAGTGTCAAGTACATAAAGCAGTTTACATTCAGGTTGATAAAAGAAGCACAAACAAATGCTGAAAATTTACCTTTTGAAAGAGAGCTCACGAAAGGTAAGCTTTATTACTGCAATTCTGAAAGCTGCTCAAATAAACCATTATGATTTTACATGCTAAGTCAGACCTCCTGTTAAGAGAAAGTCTTGTAGAATTTAACAAGGCTTAAAACAAATGAGTGAGTTTAACAGAATTTCCTTTAGAAAAGGAAACTATTAAATATTGGTTAGGGTTTTCTTCTTTAAAGGAAACCTACCCAAGCAGATTTAATTGGAGACCTTTTGGGTCAGACATTGTTCAAGAGAAGTGATCAGTTTTTACTGTATTCCACAGGATTTTTCTGTACAGGATTTTGTAGATGTGGGGGATGCCTGCTGTGGCCATTCACCTAAGCAAGACTCCCATCCCTTCTAACACTTTACCAGAACAAAGACCAGGGAACTTACTATTTACATATTAGTTTTGAGGATCACCAGGTACCCTCTCTAGGTTTTCCCTCAACAAGGTTATTACACACATGCAATACAAACTAGACACAGAAAAGGTGTCATCCCACATATGACCTTACAGTACAGAAGCCACACTTGTCTTAGATATTTACTTCTCCAAAACATGTAAGCACATTCCTTTCTTCTTCTTCTTTTTTGTCTTTTTTTTGTTGTTGTTGTTGTTGTTATTTCTTACCCCTTCATGGACTTCTGTCCTACTTTTCTATTTCAGCAGTTCAACGGAACAAAGAATTAAATACACGTTGCAAGGCTCCTGAAATCTTAAAAGCACACAGCACATGCCCCCTTTGAAACTGGGAGATCTTCCTTCATTTCTGAAGGGAAAAATAAGAGTGAACTGAAGAGCTCTTATCTGTGACTGCAGGAAGCACCTCTACATCCCTAGAATATCTTACCCGATAGGGAACAGGTTGGCTGATCAGTAAAACAATTACACAAAATTCAGATTCATTCTCTTCTCAGGAAGGTGTTTCAGATCTTGAACCTGTTTTGTTCAATCTCACATAATACAGGTTCTGCTAGAGTAATAAGTATACTTTTAAAAAAATAAATACAACACGGAAAGGCAGAAACAGTATCACAGAAATAGGCAGAACACAGATCCATGGGAAAGCATGTACTACACACAGGTGACCCTGGTGGTGGATTACTTCAGCCCCCAAAAAAACTTCATGGGAAAGTTACCCTGGTCACTGTAATGGCTGCTGGATTAGGCCCTTTGAGTGTAAAGAGGAAAAAACATTAGTCAGCATAGGAAGAGCATTTAAGTAAAATGCATCCGTTCTTGTTAATTTAAGGAAAAAAACCTAAAGATTAAACTTCACTCTGAGGGAATGAGAAGTCCAGCTGGATTTGGAACGGATATGGCCATTGACTGGGGTTAGAGACAAGCCCTGGGGAAGCACTTGGCGTGTCTGCAGCAATGACCTGCTCCGCTGCTCACTCAGATCCCAGCAAACACTGTTTACACACATTGGCATAAACAACTTCACAAGATGACAAAGCCCCCTCTCTATCTGCAATTTATTTCTATTTTTAAAGCCTTTTACTACCACTTGGTGTGGAGGCAAATACCTTTTAGAAGCCTGGTCACAAGGGGTGACTCAGGACATGACTATGATAGTGGGACTTACGGGAAATACCGCAACAATGAGATTTGTTGCTGCTGTATTACCTCATGCTTTAACTGTGGAGGGCATAGTGCATCAAAATTCTCCTGTCCTGTTTTTTTCCTCATCTAGCCCAATTCTGTGCTGTGAGTTTTCAACAGCACACAAAAGGTCCCCGATTTTTGCAGTGCAGCTGGGAGGGCTGGCCGGGGCGAGCAGCGGTGCGTGGCAGGGACTCAGGAAGGCTGCACGTACCAGCCTCCCTTTTGAATGATGCCTCAAACCTGTGTTTTGCTGCTCTGCTCACTGGGGCTACCTTTCCTAGGCTGAGTGCCAGGTGTACTTCTGTGAGCGAGGGGCTTTTGTCAGCACAACTGGCAGAGCACCATAGCAGCAAACGTGTGTCTCCCACGTCTTTTCCTGTCAAGCAACAGAATTAGCATTTTTTCCAAAGTTAATAAAAAACACACCCACACAACTGCCCACGGGCCCTTGCTGACTGCTCCCCTAGTTTTTCGCAGTAGCCAGGAGCCAGGGCAGATTTCTGAGCAGTGTTGGTGTAGTTTTTCTTCCTTTCCCCACATCTGGCTGAACCACTTGCATCCTCCTTACAAGAAACATGCCATTTCTATCTTATCCTCTGGGACAGTGGAGAGCAACTCCCCTTGGCAAAAACATCCAGCGCGCTCAAAATTTGCATCTTGGAGTAGCTAAAAGTAATCTAAGCAGTCTGAGAAACAAAACACATTGATTTAGACATCCTACGGGGAGTTAGGTACTGAGCGGAGAGGCATCCACATTTGAAAGTGGGCTTGAGGGCACGTGAAGATCCTTCTCACATCCAACAGGAGCAGTAAACCTTACCACGCCGCTGCCAGAGGGTGCTTAGGTTATGGCAGAGATGGAAGCAGCCAGAGAAGATCCTGGTGGCAGCTTTAGCAGAGACAAGCTGCGCTGAAACAGGCCATATCCCTGCCATGGCCGGGCAAGCCCACTGCTACCGGGATGCGGTAGTACACAGCTGACGTGAAGGAACTGCCATAAACTATCAAAACACCCTGCAGGGCACCCACACCTCTGCCCTAGTGGAACCAGGAGCCGGTGGGGTTGGGGTGAAGACAGACGTGTCACAGCACAGGGAGTGGCTGGGCTGGTGGAGATCTTGGGGCTGAATCACTTCGGGCTGTACCTCCTAGCTCCACAAAGACTTCCTGGAGCACCCCGCAGGAAAGTACCTGTGCTCACCCAGTGCTGACACTGCCTAAATCCTCTTCTGCCCACTGAGCCTCCTAGGACACCCAGAGACAGCGCTGCATTTCAGGAGAGACCCTTTTCCTCCGCCTGTGGGTTATTTCCTCCTTTCTCACCAAACCTAAAAGGAAGGTCAGGCTGCAATAGATACATTCTCACATAAAATTTCCCATTGTTTACCAGGTCTGGCAGAGGGAAAATTTCACTGCGATAAAGTTCTCTCTTTTGGAAAAGGCTAAGTTTTGCAGTCCTCACTCAGAAAATCCTGCTGGTTTTACTAAGACCTTTTCACTCCAGATCCAGTATTAAGAAGAATTTGAAGATCATTAATTATTTGCAAACTTTTGTGTGATTTCAAACAGGAACAGTCTTAACTCGTTTCCTTTCAAATCCCTTGCAATTTGCTGTGAGATACAGACCAGTATTTTGTTCATATAATCCATGTTACTCTTCATACAGAAACTGATCTGCAATTATGAATCGATATTTCCTCCTTTGTACTTGGCACAGGCAGGAACTTTTCCCAGTCTTTGAATTAACCCAGCAGTTAAACATTTTTGCTGCTACAACCTGCAAGGTTGATAGTGGATCAGATAGACATGTAGTTGCGTGCACCATCACCATAAGATCATGTAAGTGCAAAGCACACTGCCCTTGGCATCCATAAAGTCCTGGTTTTCTGCAAGACCACGCTGCTGTTTCTACTCAGTAGATAAGGGATGAGGCATAAAAAGACACTGCGTTTGTGTGCTGTGGCTGCTGCACCAAACCATGTGTTCTCAAGCACATTTGTGGTGCCTTTCCTGCCTTGCAGTTTTGAGAAAACAGAAGGAAATGTGAACAGGGACCAACAACCTCTTAGCCCACGCGTCTGATAACTGCCTACTGCTAGCTGCCCTTCCTCTGGGTAGCTGTTGCTCATTTTTGATCGGGTATACAACAGCCTTCAAAGTGCTGGGAAAGGATCTGGGGACTCACAGCATCTATAGTTCATTCTAAATTTATAAATCTCCTTATCTCTTCCTCTCCTTTGTCTGTTGGGGGGGAAGAGGGAGGGAGGGGTGGGCACCTGTCATTCTGGTTTTGGTCAATTCAGCCAAAACCATGACCACGACACAGGTACTACTACCTGCTCCCTGACAGAGGGCTCCTCATCACCCCAGGTTTGCCTCCAGTGAGCAACTACACAACACATCAGCATCTTATTTGGCATTAGGCACTTTGGGGGATGCATCCCATGGTCCTTAGAGCTTCAGTGAGATGAGCTTCTTCTATGAACTTACTTGTAGGCACTGTGTCTTTTTGAACACTGCGGGAGGCTGGTAGAGGGAGAAGGAAATATCAGAGAGTATGTGTCCTTCAGTGAAACTAGCTTATATACACACTACAGAGATGGGGGGTTAATGGCTAAGGAATTGTGCTATTTGTTATCCTCCTACAAGCAGCCACCTTGAATTAAGAGCACAGCTACATTCAGGGGAAGGATCTGCATCTGGACCCTTAACTGGACAGGGTTTGGATGACTCAGGTTAACACTGCAGTAAAGATAATCAGTAAATATACTTCATTTATAAGATCTCTTTCAACACCCAGCTCAGGTCAGAATACAGTCCATGAGTTTTCAACCTGATCTTTGGTGAGAAATGTAGTAACTTCAGTTCTTTGAGGATGTGATTAATATGAATTAACACACCTAGGTGAGGAAACCTGCCTGGTCTGAATCTGAATCACTCGAAACTAGAATGGAAGAAAGCAAAACACTTCAACATAAGTGATCTTTGTTCTGCTAGAACTGGAAGCATCATGTTTTTCTCTGCCTTAAATGCAACTGACTGCAGTGAGCCTTATTTTCCAATGTACTGAAAGCCTCTACAGCTCCTACTGAAGTCAAGGTGGGCTGTGGAGGCCTGAAAACTGTCTCATCTGCAGTGTCCAGAACTCACATTCTACCTGCCCAACCAGAGGTATAGCATTATTGCGCCTTCCCAGATTCCTTGAAAGGAGCGTGCTGAATTCTCAGCTCATGTTTTGCTTCCCCATGAGCAACTATTTAACATTATATTGCTGTTTCTACAGGCATTTAAAACCCTGCAGGGAAACAGAGCCACATAAGATCCTATACAGAAGCATTATGATGTTATGTAGTGGTATCACTTCTGAACAATGCTGGTTGACAAAACAACATGCTCAGACTCTTCCCTATATAGACAAAGCTTTCAAAGCAGCGCACAGCACCAACTGTGTCTTTTTTTCAGTTAGAATTGCAGTGGTAAAACTAACTCTCCTGTACTCCTTGGAGACAACCAACTCATTAATTCAACCAACATTTCCAGGCACCAGGCTTCAGCAAAGACCCAGCCATCTGCAGAACTTGTACCACTAAGAAGGCGAGGGCCAGAGGATCAGCCAGCTTCCCTGTCGTGTATGAAACGCAGCAATGGAAAAGGGAGTGGACAAACTTCCCTACCAAAAGGAGTTGCACAGTGAAACTTTGCATGAAGGTTGGCTAAGAAGACATGCACAGTCAACAGTGAACAAGATCTGTAAACAAAACACTCCCTAGTGGTATTCAATGCAGAATGGTGGGCTTAATTTCACCTGCCTGTGCTGATCCATGCTTGCCATCTAGCGTAAAGAGTGAAGAAGCAACACAGAACAAATTCAGAGTATACGCGTTAACTTCCATCTGGATCTTTTAGTGATGTGCACCTTGAGCCATTCCCTCCTCCTCCTCTTTCTCTCTGCTGCTCAGTGAGTGTAACCATTTCTCAACGATCGGCATGGAGTTCAAAGTCCTTTCTGTTAAATGGGAAGAGTAAGATTGATGTGGGCTGAACTGCCCAGGGGACAGATTGTACCTGGGGATCAAAGGCCACGGAACTGTGTCAATCTTCCACTCCCTCTCCACTCCCTGCTAAAAATAGTCTCTTCTTCTGGTTTCATCACTAATGAAGGATGGATTGTATTGTCCAGGGTAGATGCATGAATGTCGAGATCCAGGCAAACCAGTGTAGGGAGGATAAAGTCCGTTTCTTTCCAGTTCAGGATTTCTCAGTCCAGTTGGCTGTATTAGCAAAAAAAATTAAATAAAAAAGGTCTTATTCTCACACTCAAATCCTCCTTCAGGCACAGCCTGATCACCTTTCCCAGCAGTTATTTTGGTAGCTAGCATGAACGGTGTGATCGCTAATGATGTCTATAACCTAGAATGATTTTTACTGTGGGAGTTATGCATTGCCTGAAGGGATTATTCTGATGTAATCTAGTTTCACTGTCTTGCCACTTAGCACACTTGAAATTTACCTGACTCCACCAAGTGCAATCTAAATTGACAGCTAATTTTTAATCCAAGAGAATTGTGCTGATGAGCTCAGGCACTGAAACAACTCTCATGAAAAGGAAATGTCTCTAGAAAATCAAAGTTAGTCTCCTGCTTTAAGTATTACCTGGGAGCAATTCTCTCCTCATTAGCCAAAGGTACCTATTCTCCCAACACAGGCACTTGAGTTACATGTCAAATACAAAGTGAAATGACCTTTCTTTCTCTTACTTAAGTAAATCTCCTGGGGAGACTTGGTTGAGGAACTTTGATGTTTAGGACCGAGACTGTACAATCCTTTCACCCAGTAGCTAACAGAGCAGATCCACGCAAAGCCCTCATCACCTACTCCTTGATAACAAGCTCCCCTTTCTCGTCACCAGCATAATAAAAGTCTTAACAAATGCTTAGAAAATGCATTTTCATTTCCAAATCTCTCATTCTTACTGGAAGCAGGATGGAGGGTTATTTCCCTTCATGAGGTGCAACCCAGTAAACTTGCTCACTGGAAAACCTAA
This sequence comes from Calidris pugnax, assembly GCF_001431845.1. Lineage (NCBI taxonomy): Eukaryota > Metazoa > Chordata > Aves > Charadriiformes > Scolopacidae > Calidris > Calidris pugnax. Next base: position 2,261,361 of record NW_015090770.1, on the reverse strand, counting down.
AATACAAGCCAGAAAAAAAAAAAGAAAAAAAAAAA
>NW_015090770.1:2211649-2261316 GCF_001431845.1 Calidris pugnax | reverse complement strand
AGGGGTGCAACCCAAAAAACTTGCCCCCTGGAAAAACAAAAAAAAAAACCAAAAAAAAAAAAAAAAAAAAAAAAAAAAAAAAAAAAAAAAAAGTACTCCTTGCTGCTCTCTGCTCTGGAAAGTAGGAGTCTAGAATGCATCATTTGGATGAAATCCTGCAACTTTCACTCACATGAGTAACCTCCACACACCTTAAGTACATCCAGTATGTTGCTGTAGATTAGTAACAGATGATACAACGGCATCACAGCTCTGGATACAGACAGTAGCAGATGGTACCAAGCATGACAGCAGGTCTTGTGCTTGTGTCTTTCTCTGCCCTCAACAGTCCACTACTCCCTACCACTTGTTTCCCCAAAGCTGGAGGGATGCTCCTTATGCATCTTTCCTGCTGCAGGAAGTGGCCTGTACCCTGGAGAGCAGGAGGAGTGGAAGAAAAGAGGGGTCCTCAGTGATTAGCATCTTCCCATCTTGGGATGAAGTTCCACAGGCAGAGGTCTCAACCTTCCAGCACCATCACTGAACATGGAAGGGAGAAAACTACCCACGGGAATTCCTAGCAGCCTGTCCAAAACCTTTAACTCTCCTCCTTTACTCTAGGATTGGGTTTTTTAGGAATCTACCAAATTTTTCCTCGGCTTTTCCCTAGCACTCTTCCTAATGACACCTCTTTGTGAAATCCACCACACATGTAATAGCTGGAGTCCATAGGACTACCAATGCCTTGCTGTCTATGGAAGCAATTTATTTGCTCTTTTATTTTGCAGGAAAGGGATCACAGAATCATAGAATGGTTAGAGTTGGAAGGGACCTTAAAGATCATCTAGTTCCAACCCCCCTGCCATGGGCAGGGACACCTCCCACTAGAGCAGGTTGCTCGAAGCCCCATCCAGCCTGGCCTTAAACACTTCCAGGGATGGGGCGTCCACAAAATCTGCGGGATCTGTCCTTCCAAAAACAAAGGAATATGTCTTTGCTGTATTAAGCAAAAAGGTTAGATATATACCGAATAATACACATCTGTCATCTGCAACAGGTTCTTGGTGCTTCCGTTCTCTTGCATCTCGATGGTCTCTCTGCCCCACTCCTGTGCCCGGGGGTTCTTCGGATATTCAGCATATGGTGACATCTGGAAATCTCCACTCTTGAAAATTAGCTTACTTATGTCATTTTTATTCTTCCTGTTTATAAAAGAATCAAGGAAAGTGAAAACATACAACTTATCCTGTTTTCCTGTATGCATTTCTGATGTGATCTCAGGAGGTTTACTTCATGTTATGAACCTTGGCTAGGACAAAGATCACCTCAGAAATGCTGTATCCAATCTTCTTCTCTGAGGCAAAATTAGAGCTCATGCTACTCAGAGCTTTATCCGGTGGGATTTGAAATCTCCAAGGACGGAGATGGCATAACTTCTCTACGCAACCTGTTCCTCTGCCATATCGTCCTCTGGGAGAAAGAGTGTTTCCCTACATTCAGTTTGAACCTCTCCTGTTCCAATTTATGCCTGTTGTCTCTTAAAAGTGTTCACTTGAGTCAATGAAAAAGTCACGGAAATCCAGGAAGAAAGAAAAATGGGAGCCCCTATGCTATTCAAGTCTCCAAATGCTTATCTATAGCACTTCTAGGCACTATGTTAATTCATGAGAAGGAAGGCCTGCAAGCTGCCAGTCTGAATGACACCAAATGCCTCAACATGAGTATCACGTTGTATGAGTGGACTTTGGCAACACTTCCAGTTCAACACACAGTACCACCCAGGAAGCCCACCAGGGAAGCCACATAACCTGCCAAAGGTCAGGACTCATGAGAAGATCAGCCCATCCCTACAGAGATCTGCACTCTGGGGCCTGGAGGTGTACTGACCATCAAACCTCCTGGCTGGGGCTTGCTGGCATCCTCCTGGCTCAAAACACATGGGAACAAGTGCACACCGCTGTGCCAACCAAACCACTGCCATATCTATCTTACTGATAAATCTAGCTGCCCACTTTAGCCAGAGAGCTTTGAAATCCTAGATTTGGGGGCTGAAATGGAGGGGAGAGGATGTTACTGCAAGGCAGCCCTTTTCATGACATATCAATCATGAAGCACACCTTCCTTGGCAGCACATCTTGCCTCTAGTCTGAAGCTACCTGCTGGTATGGGAACTATGTGTGTACATACATGTGTGCACCTGAGAGACAGAGACGCATGAAGTGAGAGCACATGCAGGACATGTCCGTAAAGAAAAATGAAAACAGCCATAAATACACTCAAACACCACAGCCAGCAACCTCTCCTGTTGCCTAAACTTCTTCTGTCAGCTTAGCTTGCTGTTTGGAGACTGCTCCCTGGCTGCCTTACAACTCTGAGTTGGAAGGACTCCTTTGCCTCCCCATCCTTAGAGGACATGATTGCCAGGTGCGTCCTTAAGAGACACTGAATTGAAATTTTTAGCCTGGTTGCTTGAAAAAAAAAAAATAAAAAAAATTGATATGCCCCAAATGAAAGCACAATGTAATACATCAGTATCTCTGATTAATCCACTTGCTTAACTATCCTGTTTTCACCTCTGTTTTGGTCCTTTGGGGTTCACAGGTGAAGCATTAAGTGTGGTGTAACCCACTGAGAGGATGCCAGGGCTGGAGGTGGTACCTACCGGCAGCAGGTGACAATCAGTGCTATGCCCATGATAAGCAGAAGTCCCCCTCCTGCAGCCGTGATCACCACAGTGATGAGCTGGTATGCTACAGACAGAAAAGATGGAGACTCAATTAGAAACAGCCATGTAGTTGCAAATACTAATTTAAATATATCCACAGTCCTCATGCAAAGGGATCAACTGTTTATTTCCCATCTTCTCTCCCTCTGAGCACTATTGTCTTAAATTTTCAAGTGAAATGGATGGAGTTGGGGAACTCCTGCTGAAGGAAGGACAAGCTCTCATTTCCCTAGGGGACAGATTCCCTTCACTAATAGATCAGAATCAATCAAACAATATTCACCTCTGAATATCTTGCTTCTAGAGTGCCCACTATATGTGCTATCATGAGAGTATCCAAAGAAAGGAGATCTCCTTTCCTTAGGAGATAACATAAAGTCAAGTTAGTCAAAGATGGTCAACAATATAATTTTTAATAGAAAATGAAGAAACATAAAGCAAGCGTAGCATGAACCTACTGCGTTTTAGACAGTCATTTGCAATTACTTGTTTCAAATTTCCCATTTCTGACACCGCAGAAATTAAAAGAAGCAAAACTCGGTACTTACGGTTTCCGCAGTTGAATCCACCTAAGCCAAACGGGCAGCTGGTAACAGAAAACAACAGTGGGTTTCAGTGGCTTAGTTGTGCTGACAGGTCACCAAAGCAATATTAAGAAGGACAGTGGGGTAGGAGGAGGGCAGAACAGTCACCATACCTCACACAGGTATCGTTTTCCAGCTTATATCCATCTTCACAGGCTGAAAACAGAGAGGAGAGAAGGGCCGTCAGCACCGCGTAGTGGTGCAGGGGAGGTATTTCCCATCGCCGCGTCCCACCGCAGCCTCACCCCAACAACCCCCGGGGACCAACAAACTGCTCTGTGCTGCTGGAGCTCTGATGTGATGCAACATCTCCTCTGGTTTAGGCAAAACACCATGCACTTAAATTCACCTCCCGCTGGCTTCGAACGGGACCATTTCAGCGCTTCCCGGCAGAGCTAACCCGGAGCCTGGCACAGGCTGGGCAGCTGGTAATGCAATTCCCAGCAAAACCTCTTCCCTCCCCAAATGGAAACTCATTGCACACTTGTGCTGCTTCCCACAAAATAGCAGTGTAAAAAAATCCGCAAGTGCCTCCAGTTTTTGTTCTGAAATCTCATTTGAACAGCGCTACTTCAGCATTGATGCTCGCTATTCATTACTTTAAAATGTTAGTCCTGCAACAAAATGTTATGCAAACACAGTTGGGGTAACCCAAAGTGGTGTGGTATGTTATGTTTTGCTTGTTTGTTCATGTCACCTTTTTTTTTATTCTCTTTCAAATTTGGAGCTAAATCAAATTTTGAAATATCATATTTTTACTATAGGATAGAAATTAAATTTACTAGGTTTAAATAAGCCAGAATCCTGCTGTGTACAAAACGCGGGTGAAATACTGAAACCATCGCTTCAAAATAAAATAATTTCCATGCTTATGGACAGCTATTTCATCACCTGAATTATCTGAGAAAATTATACCACCCTTCTGATGAACAACAAAGGTGATGATACTTTGGACATAAAACTATAAACTTCAGATTACTGGTAAGATGTCGCTGCCTTTTGCGGAGGCAGTGAAGGTGGTCGCCAGCTCAGACAGAGACCTGGGAAGAACTGACACAGACGGAGTCCCTTGGGGCAGAGGGACAACCCAGGGCCAGCTCATGCAGTAACCCTCGGGAGTCTGCATGACATCAGTCACCCAGAGGTCTGGGGAATCCCTGCAACACACTCCACAGGGAATAAAATTAGATTGTTAAGAGAAATAAAACATGCCCATGGATTTTTTCCCCTCAAACGACTGGCACAGCCAGCAACTGTATTTTCAGACACACTTAGCACAGGAGGGGAGGAATGAAGAAAAGAAGGACAAACAGACAACTTTGTCCATTAGGATGGGCTGGCAATGTCACAGTAAACCAAGAGAGAGCAGTAGTTCTCTGGCTGGATTCAGAAGTTTATGGCTCTTCCAGCACCAGCAAGTGATACTGATGCCAGCAGGGAGCAATGTGACAGTGACCTCCCCCTCATAATACAGGTCACAGAACTCCCCTAAATTTAATTCCAGTTTCAAATCAAATAGTTGAACTGCAGCTACAGTTTAGAGAACCATCCAAGATTGATTTTAATATTTTCAGTGACAGACAATCAACCACAACCCTGGGTCAGATGCTCATAAAATTAATTTCCCCAGCCATTAAAAACATTCACCTTCTTTCTGGTCTGAATTATCCCAGTGTCAAATTCCAGCCTTTGGATGTTTTCTTGCTAGGCTGGGAAGGGTTATATGATCACATTTCTCCTCCTCCCCATCAAATCACTCCTTTGCCTTTAACAAAGCCAAGTGCACTGAGATCTTTGAGTCTCCCTGGTTATTGCAGCTTTGCTCTCAGTGCTCACAGGTTCTCTATGACCCTTTTGATTTCTGGTTCCCAGAAATAGATGTTGCAAGCCCAGGGATAACAAAACTTCCATTCTTCTGCCTGCCCATGTCCCCTAAATGGAGCCAGGGACCACACTAGCCTTAGAAACCAGAGCTGGGGACCTCTTCTTCACCCACCACGCTCCCTTCTCCTTTCACACAGCTCTGCCCAAGTCTCTGCTTTCTAGGGGACGTGACCTGCAGTGTGCCTGGCACTCTGCTCTTGGATGACTGGCCTCACTTGTGGTAATATAGAACTGCAGTTTGCCTATATCCCATTTACTGAGCATCTCACATCTTGCATCCCTTTCTCTGCCCTATATAGCTTTGCTCCACCACCACCTCTTTCACTCCTTTTATTCCCCCAGAGCTGGGGATGAGGAGGATGAGACTATTTACATAGCATCCCCCCTGCTGCATTTCATCATGATGCTTTTTGCACTGGATTTATTTTTCTCTCTCTAAGATGGTTTCTTTGAAGTCAAGGAATAGACCAGAAGTAACTGGGCAAGATTTAAGAGCCTCAGTCATACACCAGCCAGGGCAAAAGTAGCAAATCCCAAAGGATCCTTGACTGGTTCATCCATAAAACGGAGGTATTAGGAAAAATGGGATTGGAGGTCCTTTCACTCCTTTCACTCCCTAACAAGAGCAGACTGAAAACATTATGGGGTAAATGTTCTACCAAAGTGAGCCACAAGATCAGGCAATAGTGAGATCTGCGGTAAAGCGGAGGGAGGCATCACCTCAACAGCTCATTGGAGTTGCCTTCTCTAATGAGTGCAGCAGACCCACGTACCCCAGTGTCACCAGTACCCCAGCCCCAGCCTGCTGCGTGCATGTTGGGAAGGCCTGGAGGAGCCTGCAGGCAGATGCTGGAGCCCAGCCTAATCTCAGCCCCTCAGCACTAGCCAAGTAACATGTGTAGGACACGTACACCTTGAGTGGTCTTCGAGCTGGAGCCGTGCCTTGGGCAGGAGCAGCCCTGGGACCCCACTGGCACGGAGCTCTCGGGGCGGAAAGAGGAAAAAGCAAGATCCTGAACATACACCTCTCTGTCTTACTGAAATGCTCAGTGCTTATGTCTTTTCCTCTCCTCACCCAGCGTTTTCCTGCCACTTTGCTTTCTCCTCTGGCATCTTTCCTGCTCCTTTGAACACGCTCCCAGGAGAGCTCATGCTGTCACACTTACTCAGCAAGCTTCCATGCATGAGCAGGGAACAGAGGAAGGGCTGAAGTGTCAGGGGCCAAGCACAGCTATCGAGTTGTGCTTTTCTACTCGGGATTCCTTTGCTTTTGCCTTCCTGAAAGAGACTCAGGGGTCTCTTTGGAAACCTGCTTTGCTGCTCCTTGCTTAGCTCTGGAAACACTCTGTACTATTAAAAATAGCATGCCCTGGAAAAGTTGGCACATTGCGTTTGTCACCCTGTTTCTAAAACAGCTCTGAAGATACTGGGAAGACTGAAAACCAGCAACAACCCGGAGATGACCAAACTGCACAGAGCGGTACCACGGTCAACACGTCGAAACTCCTGTGGCTCAGAGACCCAACAGTTCCTTGGTCCAGGGGATGCTTTTTTTAACATCCCCCAGGGGACAGACACTGCCAGGCAGGACAGAACAATCCCTAGGGGTCAGGGTGGCCAATCCCCCAGTCTTCAGCGGCTCTCCCAGCCATACCTGCCTTCCCACGGGGGAGACCGGACAGGGCAACACAATAGCCATTTCCCTCTTTGCAAATACTAGAATTGGAGTTACCACGCCACATTTTCACGACCCACAATGAGGGTCAGATGTTCAGGAGACCTCAGTTCCTGTTTAGTTACTAAGAGGGCAGAGATTTTCAAAGAGGCTGGCATATTGTATGCTATATTTATCAGAAAATAGCCCTAAGTATCAAATGAGGGTCACAGCTTGGCTTTTGAAAAAGCCTTTAAAAATCCCAACCACCTGGCTCTCCCAGATGGGAACAAAGTGATGCTGAAAATCTGGTATCTTGCTGGAGCAAGGCACCATGCGGTCGGTGCTACTGTCACGCCACTGCACTGCAGCTTAAACATCAAACCTGTCCCTGAAATGCTCTCAAGCTGATCAATAAGAAGATTCCTACTGACAGCAGAGAGCTGAAGAGGGAAGTGAGGCCCTACACTATGTGGGTGCAGGGTTTTTTTATAGTTTGCACAGCAAACAAGAGCTGTAAGTAGGGAGCAACCACACGTACAAGATGTTAGATCTCCATTCATCACACCCAAGTGCCTCACAGCCTTTCAGCTATTTATCTTCACAACACTGCTTGGCGAGGGACATGGACAAGAAAAATGGCGTTAATTCATCCTAGGTCCCCACCATTGGTGCTGGAGCAGAAGTTGGGCAAGAGCCTCCCAAGTTTCAGCTCAACTCCCCGCTCACTGCACGAGTCTCTCACTCTGCCTCTGAAGGGTAGGTAGAGACAGTATTTCCTAATAAACATCCTTCTCCCAACATACAAGATGAAGGGATGGAAGCAAAACCCAAAGGAGAAAGATTTTCCCTGGAGCCACAGAGCAGAGAAGAAGCAGGACCGTGATCTGTGACCCAGAGATGTGCATTTGTGAGATGTCCATTCCAGAGCCTGCAGCACACGTGTTATTTCCAGACACATTTTCCTCACTCTCTGATCTGATTTAGAATTGACAAAGCATCTCTTCCTATTCCAACAGCAACTCAGCAGACACTGCCAGAAACAATATATAGCCACTATTGCAATTCTTATGTCATCAGAAAACTCAACTTCTTAAGAAGCCCTCCAACAACCACTGGAACTAGGGAATGAACACCCTGATCCTACAGAAGTTGTTTTGACCACTGGCACATGGAGAAAGACCTTGTTTAAAATGTAGCAAAAACAGATTTGATGATCTGAGGAGTAGCTAAAAACTAATATAACCCTTAAACCTAACATTTCTATTAAAAACACAGCTTAAAAATAAATTACTAATCATTTTCAGATACTTATTTTTAAAATATTGATGATGTATTAATATAACCTTGTAAGTTTAAAGCACTTCTCCTAAGTTCACTGAGAGTTCAGACAAAATCAAAACAGGCAGAGCCACACGTCATCTCTGCTCAGTGCCACTGAACTGGAGCCCAAAGCAGCCGGGCCCCTTTCTCCCTCTTCTCCATCACTGTGACTCACAGCGTGCTCCAGAAAGAGATAATATTATTCCTAGAGAGAGGCTGTATCTTCAGCGTCTGCTGAAAAGTCCCCTAACTAAATAAAAGAAACTTGAGCTGCTAATATTTATTCATAATACTGAGCTTTTTGCACGCACAGTGATATGCACACACACTCGCTTCCACCGGAACAAAAAGTTTAAGCAAAATTCAGGTAAAACACGCCACACAAAGAGCAATACCTCTGCAGGAGTGGTCCATCTTGTTGTATTTGAAGTACCCACTTTTGCACTGGCAGAGCGCGACCCCATCGAAGTCGGTGCACTCGGAAGTCTCCTTGTCGCACTTGGGGTCTTTCTGCTTGCACAAGCTGCCAACTGTGGGGAAGAGAAGAGGTGGCCAACGTCAGCGTGGTTCTCTCTGAACCCACTGTCATGCACATTTGCTTTCCCCAGGCATAGCATTCAGCTCATGTGCTGCTTTAATCTCTTTTCTTTTTTTTTTTTTAATAACATTTGTTCCATTAGGAGACGGTCAACATTGCACCGTCACCCTTTCTTGCGTCTCTCTACCATTGTTTGCACAGGCAAACAGAGGGGGCGAACAATAAGCGTTTCAGCTCGGAGGCAGAAGGGGAAATGAAAAAGAAAAATTTGCTTTGGCTCAAGCTGAAACACATTCACCCCCCAAGACAGTTCAACAAATCAATTTTTTAAGTTTATATCAAGCAAAACATTTTGCTCAGCCCAAAGCAGCTTTTTTTCCATCTCAATATTAAACACTGGATTTTTTTTTGCATTTTACAAAGAAAGAATCTGTCCTTTCATTTACATTACTTTGAAGCAGCGTTATAATTTAGAAAGTCTGATTTGTTACAATGAGCATTCAGGAAAACTGTGGGTAAGTGACAGAAATCCTGTCACTGAATTTACATTATTTACTGGGGGGTCAGAATAAATGGAATGAACAAACGAAAAAATATTAATGAGAAATATGATTTTATGGAAAAAGTGTCACTCCATTTGGCACTCACCTTTTATGAACCTGTCCCTGCTAGATCCATCTTTTCTTTTTTTTTTGATCTGACATCTTTTCTTTTAAGTAATTGCACAAGAACATAATTTGTTTCTCATTCTGCTTATTTTAAGTTAGAAATAGCCTTTACCAGAAGCCCTGTTTCAGAGATAGCAGCTAGATATAATCTGAGTGGGTCTACCAAAAATAATTTAATTCAATCCATGGTGAAGTGTGGCTTTAAAATAAGTGTGGCAAGTTAAAATAAAAGCACAAGCTAAATTTCTCATCTTTGTGTTTACTTTGCCAAAACGATCCAAGGGGTTTCTCCCTAGACCCAGGCTAAGCACTACCACCCTTCATCCTCAAAGCCAAACCTTGAAGCCTCGAAGCCCAGAGTCACAAAGCTCCTTGCAGGAGCCCATCTTTCAAGGGTACTCCTTCCCTTCATCTGCTGCTTCCTCTCACAGCTAAACCTCTTCTATCCCACCCTTGAAAAGTGAGGACAAGGAGGTGAAAGACAGAGGGCCACCACCTGGGGTCCACATGGAGAAGGTGCTGCACCACACCAATGTGCTTCTCCAGGTCTCCTTGTGCTGGGCCCACAATCCCCTTTGGCAGGTAGAGAGTTTGGTACAAAAATTGAAAGCTCTTAATTGTGAACGATTTTTACACCCTGCAACACTGAAATTGGGCAGGCAGGAGAGCACAGCTCGCCGCTGTGGTGGTTTTGGCTGGAATGAAGTTGACTTTCTTTCTAGCAGCTGGTGTAGCGCTATGTTTGGGATTTGGGATGTGAAATAGCGTTGATGGCACACTGGTGGTTTTGGTCGCTGCTGAGCCCTCAAGGCCTCTGCTCCTCACACCACCCCACCAGTGAGGGCTGGGGGGGCACAAGGAGTTGGGAGGGGACACAGCTGGGACAACAGACCCCAACTGACCAAAGGGATATTCCATACCATATGATGTCATGCCCAGTATAGCTGGGGGAGGAAGAAGGAAGAGCAGAGGGGGTTGTTCAGAGTGATGGTCTTTTGTCTTCCCAAGTGACCATTACATGCGATGGAGCCCTGCTTCCCTGGAGATGGCTGAGCACCTGCCTGCCCATGGGAAGTGGTGAATTAATTCCTTGTTTTGCTTTGCTTGCATGTGCAGCTTTTGCTTTCCCTATTAAACTGTCTTTATCTAAACCCACAACTTTTCTTGCTTTCACTCTTCCAATTCTTTTCCACTTCCCAGCGAGCGGCTGCATGGTCCTAAACCACGACACCCGCGTCGCCTCCAGCAGCTCTAATTGACTTCATTGGGGGGATTTGTCTCAGCTTTCACGCTGTTTCCCTGGCTCCCGGCTGTGCGGGTGGAATTAAGACTTATGGTTTTTTGATCTGGCCGGGGCCCAGTGTCACATCCCAGAGATGAAAGCCTGCCCTACAATGCCTCTAATCCTGTGCTGCATGATGTTTTCACAGAGAGGCAGATTTCTCACACATGTGGCAAAGATAAGGCTCGATATCTGCATCCCTTTTGTACTGCAGGGCTCTTAAGATGACTCCCATTTATATAAGATAAAAAAGATTCAGAGGGATTTTACAAACACCAACATCTTTCTCCCTCTGTTATAAAAGGAGCCAAATAAAACATCCCTTTCCCTTCCCATCACAGTTCCTCCAGATGCTATTTACCTCTGTGGAGTGGTTTCAGGCTGGAGATGAACTGGCAGGATTTGTTGGAGGAGTTGCAATTTCGAATGTAGCTTTTCACGCTGCCGACAACGTCATAGAAAGTCACGTTGGATGCTAAAGAGAACGTGGATTGCACTGAAACACGCACAAAATTTGCCTCCCTAACAGAAAACAAAACAAAACAGCCCTGAGTACCATGGGTCAGTCTGGTATCATCGTTAGCACCTTATACATAGGACTCTCATTAATGCATGTTATACATAGGACTCATTAACAGAAGCAATGCTTATCACAGACATGATATTGCACACGTACTGAAACAGCCATGCATTGTAACAGACCTTAAAAATAGGACACAAAAAACTTACACACAGAAAGATAAATTTGGGGCTGGAAGGGGTGCCGGTAGCTCACTTTGAAACCAGCCATAAATCCCTCCCAGGCAGCTCGCAAGCCCATCCCCAAGCTGCTCAGGCCAGGAGAAGGGTTCCAGGAGAGCTGGGGAAGGTGGTCAGGCGTTCCCCACGCCCTGCGCTACCGCCAGGCCAGATTGCATCAAGCCCAGCACCGACTCAAAATGATGAACATGGATCTCAAGTTGAACATCCTGAATGCTCAAGTTTCTCACTCTTCCCCAGGTAGCTGTAGCTTTAGCCTTACCTGGTTGCCTTAACTGTGGAGTGGTGGTACCCCGGCAAGCTCGACAGCGACGCATCAAGCTGCAAGGAAGGAGAGAGCAGTTGTTAGTGCCCCGGGGAACGATGGAAGGAGGCAGCCTGGTGGGATGCAGCATGGGTCAGCCCTCCTGGGTCACCCACACCATCCCCTGGGTTTGCCAGAGCTTTCTGCTGAGGCCAAGGGAGCTCTGAGCATCCCAGCAGATCATCTGCTCAATAAGAAAGATGCACCACCTTGTTGCCAGCAAGGGACAGCTGAAGTCACTGCTGCACAGCCTTGGAGAAGAACAAAGACCTGGGAGTTTTGACATGAGCATCTGCCTGGGGTCCCACTGTGCAATGACTGCCAAGGTAGAGGACGAGCCAGAAGCCAGGAGAGGGCAAGGCCGAGCTCAAAGCAGCACACTCAGGAACTGCTCATCTTCCAAGGAGCCTCCCTCTCCCTGGATCCATGCAGCTGGTTGTGCTCTCCCCAGCACAAGCTGTGCAAGCAGCATCAAGGCGACTCACCCTGGCTCCCCTCTCTTCTGGCGGCATCTCCAAATCACCTACTCCAAAAAGAGTTGGGATGAACTACAGCCAGCTAACAGAATGAACTCATGCGTGCTATGATCTGGCTAAATAACACACAGAGATGTACCTATCCCCAGTCCAGGGGTCTTTTTGGAGCAACTGAAAGCACAAAGTACCGGGAAGCCACCAGCTCATCCAGGGCTTGTTCTGAACAGATTGAGGGACATGTGGTTGTGATAGAGTGGCTGGGAAACTCCACCAAGAGGAAGGTACGTTTGGGTGGGTGCTGCTGCTGTGCTACATCCCATGGGGTTTGGCTAAGAGCAAGGTGGCACCAGCTGCAGTCCAACCTGCCCCAGCACCCGTGAGATTTACAGACAAACGATGAAGCTCAGAGTTACTGTTATAATGCTTGACCTTGGAGGAGCACTAATGCCATTCTGAGGTCTGGAAAAGGCACTGCGGGCCAGAAGATGCTAGGAAAGGATGGTGGCTACAGAAGCGTGAACCCAACTACACCATTTCCACAAGAAGGGCTTCAGGATTTTCTGGGCGGATATGCTGTCTTAAGCCCCATAGGAGCTGTATCTTTCCCCTGCTGTCATGACAGCTGGGCAGGGCAGGGGAGAGAAGCGTGCTGGGATTTAACATCTCAACAGTCCTAATTTACACCACACCAGGATTGTTCAGTGATTAAAAAGGCTAAATCCACACTACAGAGTCTTGTGGCTTCCCATGACAACCGTAAGAGGAGCAAAGGGGACCTGTCCCATCAGCATCACCGAAATCCCGGCAACAACACTCACCATCGACTGGATTTTGTCCTCGATGTAGGGAAGTTCTGAGTAATTCCCATGGGTATTATTAAGTTTCAGGGGGACCTGGCCAATAAATATTCTTACTAAAAAGGAGAATAAGACAAGTTAGTTGGAACACATGCCTCCGTGCCATGTGTAGCTGCGGTTTCATCCGCCGTACACAAGAGACTGTCTGCATGGAAAAACCCTTCAACACAGCAGATAGATAGAAAAACTCAAATCTGACATTCACTGCCCCAGTAAAGCAAAGTCCTAGCTCTGGGATTTTTCCCAGGGGTTGCTGCAATGTTCCCACAGCCCCAGTCAAATTCCAGAGCTCAACGCTGCTGAGCCGCCAGCATTTCACCGCAGAGTTCATACATTTCCTATAGAAACACAGACTAATTTAAAAAGACCCCTGAACACAGAAAGAGCTGGGAAAGTTTATTAACAAGATAGTTTCAGGTACCAAAGCTATTTATAATGATTTGGAGTAAACCTGCCAAATCTCTTACCCCTCCCTCTCATGGAAGGAAAGCAAATCAGCAAGTCAAAATACAGCACTGTAGAAAGGACATTTTCATTTTTCAAATTGTTGGACAGAATGAGCAATGACATTTGAAAAGAGGTCCAAAGGATGCATTTTTCCGTGCTTAGATTTATATTTGATTCATGGCAGCAGAATGCAATAATCCGAGTTGTCCAGACTCGGAGAGATAATATCCCTAAATCTTGTATTAAGTGTCATGAGATACTCGGTGAAATGAGAACTCAGAGCTCCAGTTTTATGTTCCACCAGAAAAACAAATAAGGTCACAGATAACATTATAAAGCCTCCAATTCCTTCCCATTTTTCCCCAACAACAGAGCCTATCTTCATCACAAATTTTATATCAGACAGCTCTAATATAACAACTCCAGGTAAAAATAATCACCTTCTCAGTATTTACATAATCTGCCCATATCCCAGTTCAAGGCATAATCAAAACAGCTCTCTAAATGAGAAGCTGACACATTCCAACTCGAAGAAATGTTTCAAAACACCCTTCAGGGACACCTCACCCATGTTTCCTTAGCAAAATTTCCATGCCTCTAATCCTCACTGATTAAGGGTCAGGAGAAACTCTAGCAAAACAAATTCCCCTTTACAATGGGACATTGTAAATCCTTGAGATTGAGAGTCCTCTAATAGAAAGGAGGGGGTCGGAACCTGAGTTCCAAGTAATAACTGTGCTGCGTGAAAAATGCTAAAGGTATGAAACAAGACCTTGATCTTGCAAAGACTTTCACGGTTGCTTGATTTTCTGCACATGGCTGATCCCACTGAAGCCAGGTTACACAATAGCCCCACTCACTGCTCCCAGGCCAAGCACCGTCACCCGGGCTTGCGGAGCTGGGAGCTACGATAAGCTGCTGCTGAATGCTTTTTGGGGGTTATAAAACACATGAGGAACAGAAGGGGCACATCTGTCCTCACTAACAAGCCTCTCGCTGTGTTTTTTTAAGAAACCCTCAGCTATCCCTGCGCCTGCTCCCCGGGGCACCCCAACACAACAGGCTTTAGACACTGCACTTGTATAAACACTAAAAGGCTCTTGTTAAAAGTGATGGTTGGGAGGAACGCTAAGTTCCCAAACTAGTCTGAGTCCAGGTTAATTTGTTTTAGAAGATTACAGATAATTATTTCCATCTTTTTCTTCCCTGGGTTTTCACTTCTGTTTTCTTACCTAAATTGCACTTTCCTTTTTCCAGCTCATATCCAAGAGGACACTGACAGACATAGGAGCCACGGGTGCTGTTGCAGGTGGCCAGCGCAGGACAAGGGTTGGAAAGACATTTATCCACATCTACGAAAGCAGAAAAAAAACAGGCTATAATTACAGAATCACAAAAATCAACTGTTGGGCTAAAACAAGATCAACTTGGCTCCTCTTCTGTGACCCCCTGAGCACTATCAGATGCTTTGTTGCATCACTTGTGCTTACTATTTATCCAGTTCTTGAGTATTCTGTTGGAGCTGAAAGAAGAAACACAAACCACGTTCTCTTGAATATTCATGCAAAAGCTCTTGGGATACAGTGTTGATCCATGTTAATATTAACACCCAGCTTGTCTACAGCACTGCTCATCTGCAGATCTCTGGGTGCTTTCCAAAGACAAACAACCCTTCAGCTACAGATGGAGAGGACCGAAGAAGGGACCTTGGCAGCCAGAGCTAGACACAGGAGCACAGGCTCCTTCACTGAAGCCCTGCCCTTTTCATCCAAGCCCTGTTTCCATGAACGAAAGCTAGTGCTTGAACACTGATGCAGTCCGTAGATTACCCAGCAGTGGTGCAGGCATTCTTCTCAGCTGCTGTCACCTCCTCTACTGGGACTGCAGCCACCTCCATGACAGGCTGAGGATGTTCACAGCAGTAGTATCTGCCTGTGCCACCGCTCGTGATGCACTTCCCACTGCATGAGCAAGGGCTTGGGGACCAGACACCAACTGTGAAATAGGGTGCTGCAGGGGATTAACGATGGTAGTCTCGGGTGCTTCATGGATTAGACAACTCAAACTACAAGTTCTGGAGAAGATACCCAATACCTCCCTTTGAAAAAACCCACCTCCTCATCAAAAATGCTCCTTCTGCATGTGTGTACGACTCACACAAGCACAAATGCATGGCACACATGCATGCAAAGGCAGGCAGTGGGCAGGACTGTGGACCTGTCGGCAGCAAGATGCTACAAGATATGCCAGACAGTTTACACACCACTTGTACCTATTCTGCAGCTGCTGCCGAGCCCTGCAGCAGAGGCAGGAAGGATGGGCTTTGTGGTCTAAGCACAAAGCGTGAGAGTCAAACCCACGCGTGTGTTTCTGACAGCACCCAGACACCCCAAGGCATCACACAGGCTCTGCAGACCAGACAGTCCCAAGCCGACTTGGGACATACCATTTGACACAGTCTCTGTGTCTCAACTAGCCTGGCATGACCACCTCAGCGTCATCGAGAAGGAGATTTGGTGCCTCTGAACCAAGCAGACAGAAATGAGTGGGTGTATGTTAACGTGGTGGCTTTTGCTTTGCCGTCCTTCAGTTTGTGCTTTGTACAGTGGGGACTGTGGCAGCTGCTTCTCCCACAGCAGAGAGTGCCAACATACAAAGCACCACATCTCAGGCAGCAGAAGGATCTTTTTCATTCTGGTAAATGGCAAAACATGGAATTTAAAGGAAAGAATAACTTGGCAAAAGTGTGAATCAGTTGGTAAAAAGGATACATTATGTTAGTTTTGGATAAAAAAAATAATCCATTCCCTTACATGAAGAAATAGCTATAATTAAAATCAATCAGCCTGAGAAATAACCTTTAAATACTTAATTATTGGAGGGAATATATACTATTGCCAGTATTTTACTGTGATTAATGCAATTAGCATACACAATATTCTACAGTGGCATGAGGGCCAGGCTCCTGGACTGTAAACACAGAATCGATTTCCATTTGTATACAACTTTGCTGAATATATTTACTTGAGAAGCTAAGGAGCCTGGCAGCAGTAATAAATGACTAACAATGCACTGAGCAAGACTACAGTACGTAGCCTACCAGGAGAAGCAACAGGCCCTTGAGTAGGAGATTATTTAGTGAGGTGGGGAGAAAACAACCACAGGTTGTAATAATAGAAGTTCCAACACAAATACCAAGTTCTGGCCAACCACCTTTTCTCATTAGTAAGCTAGATACTGATTGGTATCGACCAATATGGGTGACTGATTGACAAATATGAAGTGCATCCTACACTTAGCTGGAAAGCCTGTCAGCTTCGTTTTCTTGAAATTCTCAATTTTCAGTTTAATGTTTCCATCAGAAATGTTCACCAAAATGCCCACCCTTTTCCAGCAGTTCAGCTTGATCGCTAATCCCTTAGCTTAACAACACCAAACATGGAGACTGAGTCCTTATCCTCAAACTCTGCTGACAACAGACTTGTTATACATACATACCTAACCCTTGGAAGACCCTTAAAGGGCGAGCCAGGCATTGCTGGTCCCCTATTCCCCCGCCTCACGACTGATGCCATTAGATGTATTACCTGTTGCCGGAGATGATGTCCTCAGCCCAGTAGTGCTACTTGATGGAGGAAGCGTGGTTGGCTTGGTAGCAGCCAAAGTAGTTGCAATGCTCACAGTGGTCTTGCTGGTTGGAGGAGCTTCAGAAGGACTCGTAACAGGGATGTTTTCTTCGGTGACTTTACCAGGCCTTGCAGTGGTAGGATCCACAGCTTCTGTGCTTTCACCAGTGGTATACATGTGCTTAGTGGTAGTGGGTGTTTGAGGTCTGTGGGCTTTCGTGGTGCTGACATCACCTGGGGTTGGCTGGTGACCGGCCGGTGTTGTTAGCACAGGAGGTTTCACAGTTGTCAGTGCCACTGCAGGGATGATGATGCTGTGGTTTGTTGCACTTGGTGAGGGACTAAGGGGTGCATCCGTCGGCTCAGCCCGTGGGACATCACTGGCTGTGGTGGGCAGTGGCGTTGCTGTCCCAAAGCTGCCTCCCTGGGTGGTGGTGGCTCTCGGTGAGGTGGTCTCTATTACCGTCATGGGAATGGACACAGATACGATGCGTCCACCAAGCTGCTCCATGGGCACTGTGGGGAGAGCAGGAGACCTGGTGGAGGTGAAGGTGGTGCTGTTTTGGGGCTGGTGCGTGACATTGTGCTTGTTGGTCCCCCTGGGTGAGCTCCCAGCCACAGTGGCTGTGGAGGGGGCCTGCCTGACCACAGTCGTAGCTACAGAGGTGCTTGCTGGACCACTATCACTGGACTGAGAGATGGACGACGGCGACGAGAACAGAGGCAATAATGATGCTAATGAATAGGATGGGGAAAGCAATGAGGAACTGGGCAAGGAGGACGACAAAGCCTGCAGAGGGGGTGAAGATGCCATCACAGAGGACGAGAGTGGTTCAGATGACTCTGATGATGTAAATAAATAAGTTGGTGGTGGTGTTGATGACAGCAAGTGATTCAGTGATGACACTGCAGAAGAGGCTGGAAATGCTGATGAAGACACAGGTGATCTACCAGTGGTCAATAACTCAGAGTCAGTGTTGAAGACAGTTGTGTTTTGTATGCTGCCTGGAGAACCAGAAGTCAACAGTTTGGATGAGTGTACCAGCAATGGCTCCGTAGATGGTTCAACAAAACTGCCATCGCTGGATATGTTGCTCCTCCTGTCCTGTGCCACAGAAGACCTCGATGAATCAGAAGGGTTGGAAATCTCAGAAAAAAAAGTGGAACTTTCTGAGGAGTCAGCAGAGGCGCTGCTATTTGAGATAGACAGGAGTGTCCTTTCTCCTCCTCTGGTATATGTGGTTGAAATGTATGTGCCATCCGTATGAGAAACCGAGGTCCGTTTCTCAGCATCGATGCTACTGACCGGCTGATGGCTACTTGAAAAGCCTGCAGTAAAAGGACAAAATATATTAGAAAGATGGAGTAATATCAAAGTATTTTGATGTTATATTAAAATCACTTGCAAAATACAGAAAATGTTCTTGTCTGTGAACTTGCCCACCCGCTTCTAAAAAATTTAGAACACCATCCAAGCATGGGTGCTAAATTAGGAGTTTTCTGCGCTCCTTCATTCCTTCTAAAATGTTGAACTCAGACAGAAACAAGGCTCCTGTGAAAGGTGTAGGCTTCTAAAACACTCTTCTTCCAGTATAGCTTTTCTAATGTGATTGAACGCTTATCTTTCCGTGCTATTTTGTGGCAAGCTAAGCAGGAAAACCCATCTGTTCTCTTTATCACTCATAATCTATAAAACTCATATCCTCTCCCTCTTATCCTCTGTTCCCGACTAAAGAATATCCATCTTCTTCAGTTAGTTTGTTTTCTCGCACAGTGAACTTCATGCCTTTGCAGGATGAAATTAGTATAATATGTTAATTTTCAGCTTATCATAAACTCATCAGTAGAAAACTTTGCAGTCAGGAAATCCTAAATGAGTAGCACATCAGTCTGCAAAAAATTCAGGTTATTTAGCATAAAAGGTGCAGTCAATCTTACAATATGAATTTCAGTGTGTACAGAAATTCAGCAATCTCTAAAAATAATAAAAAAAAAGGTAATGAACATTTGATTTAATTCTACAAATTACTTAAGTCGACATGAAACAGTTCAGAAAGCATCACCTACAAGAAATCAGTTAGGATACAAAAAACATAATGCGGCTACCAAAATAGGAGAGTTTCCCTGCTCAGGCTCATGGTTTCACTTCTGGAATGATTGCCCAGCCAGGTGGGGTCTGGCTTTGAGTCCTTGGATGAAAACATCCCCCCAGGTGTACCCACAGGTGGCACTGCATGTACCAATGAACGAAAACTCTGTATACAAGGCAGGTAAAGGCACGACAGCGTGAACTCCCCCCACCAGGAGACACCAACTTACTTGTGAGGTCGTTTTGGAAAGAGGAATAAGTGGGCATCTTGGAAGAACGTGCGAAGAGTGTCTCCGTTGCAAAGTCTGAGAAGCCCCCGCTGCCGGCCGAGGCGTTGGCCATCCCACTCTGCTCCACCAACCTCGGCTGAGCCGGCCCCACAGAGCTGGTGGTTTCAGCGTAGGAAGCAGAGGTCTCCATGCCACCAGCCAGCGCCCCGTCTGTCACTGAGTGGAGCATCCTCTCTCCACCACCAGCAGATGTGGATGAGCTGTACACGGGATCACTGATGGGGCTGGACCGCCTTTCCTCGGCGCTTGAGGGATGGCTGCTGCCCACAGCTGGAACAGGATGGAAAAGCAGGAATGTGAATTTTACCATCTCAGAGCGCAGAGTGCTTGCAGTTTCTACAAAAATCCTGGTTTGAAATGCAGTTTAATAAAATTGCACAGGTGACCACAGATTAAATCTCATGTAGCTATCACCCTAAATGTGGATTTAACAAAGTGTCCTCCAAAGAAACAGGACTCTCCGGATGCAGAGGGACAATCAGCACCAGGTCATAACGACATATTTATAATTATTTATAACTACCACCCCAGCCCAGGAAGGCAGTAGCAATGTCCTACAGCAAGAAGCTAGACTTCTCATTTCTGAGACATTTTTGTTAAAGTCCAACAGCTGCAGACATACAATACCAAGGAGCAGAACCACCACTGCTTATAACTTCTGCCTACGACACCCACAACAGTTCTGACACATGCTGGTGGTCATATCAACCCCATGGAAGAGGAGGAGGGAGAGTAGTGGGTTTTTTCCTAGTCCAAACACCACCCCAGAGCTCAGAAAAACTCACTGGAAGGTTCACTAGCAGCTGAGAAATAGGTGGAGACCCTGGATGAAAGGGTGACCTTGGTCTCCGGGTACCCTGCTCGGCCAGATGAGACGTGTCCTGCTCCAGGCCATTCTGTGGAGGATGGGAGGGGGCTGGTGTGGGGCTCCCCAGCTGTGTCCAGGTGAGATGTGGGGTTTGCCGCTGGTGTGCTCCATGTGCTGTGGTTAGCTGCAGCCTGAGATGTCCCCTCCCCATGGCTGGAGAGCACAGTTGAGATGTATGTGGTCTCAGTAGGAGCACCAGAAACTCTTCCTCTCTCTGGAATTGCAAAGCAGCGATACACACAGATACATACAAAAATATATATTTTGTATATTACTAATATCTTTGAGGCCT
Organism: Calidris pugnax; assembly: GCF_001431845.1. Lineage (NCBI taxonomy): Eukaryota > Metazoa > Chordata > Aves > Charadriiformes > Scolopacidae > Calidris > Calidris pugnax. The sequence goes on along the minus strand of NW_015090770.1, from coordinate 2,240,671 downwards.
CTACAGGGACTAAAACCTGAATTTCAGATCCCACAGTGGAGATGGAGCTCAGTTACCAACATCACTTATTTGCTAAGCGGGGTTTCCCAGGCAATCTGTGCTTTTCGCCTTTACAGCAGAAAAATAAAACAGATTGGGGTGCATGGTGTTTCTGAAGAAGAACAGTGGCAGGGAGATAGGACCTGGTATTGGACATCATGCAGAAAGTTCCCTTGGGAGGACCAGTGGGTGTCAAACCAGCTCTGGTGGAACCCTGGAAGCAGAGCCAAGGCTGAAACACACAATAGCCGGGATATAAAGAAGAGTCTACTGATCCCTCACCACACTTCATGCCAAGCTTCCTCAGTTTGAGGGCTAAGGTCAAGGCTCCATTGCACAGGGGCACATGTGGCCCAGAAAAGCTGCCTGGTCATCCTGTTCCTGACATGAGAAGCACTGCCCCGAGGCAGTGAAACATATAATGTACCAGCTGTACAGTGCTCAGATGCCCTTTGCTATAAACCTGGCTTGCTAAAAAGGCAAAACTGGTTTAAAGCTAGAAAAGGGAGGGTGGGAGCTCAGGAGGGGGTGAGGAGGAGGGGTGCCCTCCATGGGAAACCAGGAAACCACAAGACCCACCTGAAGCACTTGGTGAAGGCGAAGACACTGAAATGCCAGGAGGAAATGCAGTCAGCGGCTTCGTTGGAAGATCACTGAGTCCAGCACCACTCTGTGAAACATTGCTCTGACTCCCAGGCTCTCCAGCTGATGCAGATGGCACAAGGACCACGTCCAAGGAGCTGGTGCGGGCTGGAATGGGAGCGGAGCTCCCTGCTCCACTGGATGTCACATGGGTGTCTGACATGGGCTCTGTGCTCCTCTCCCCACTGCTGGTGGCTGTCACCGAGCTGGGAGTACTGGTGAGAGGAGCATTGGGCAGGCGTCCTCCTGTAGCTGAGGTCCCTTCTGCTGAGAAAAGGCAAAACAAAACAAAATAGATTTATAGACACTAAGCCATAAAGACGTGGGCGCACTCTCTTTCATCAGCACCTTTAGGCTGACGGCACAGATATAACATGACAGAAGATCTAAACCTGGAGAAAACCATGAAGACACAACCCTTTCCTCTGCAAGGCAGTGCTGCTCACAGGAGGACACCCTGAAGAGGGCACTAGGAACAAGTCCTAGGAGCACTGTTGGGTTTGCTTCCCTTCCATGCTGTCTCAGAAAACACACCAAATCTCGGGGCCATGCTGCTCTTGCAGTAAGACTGGGTTTTTCCGGTGACTAAATACAAAAAAACAGCTAATGCATTCTTCTCTGGAAGTTGGAATTTTCCTCTGTAATGCCCAATGCCATTGTCCAGCACCTTCTAGCATGCCCTGACTCCTCCATACAGAGTGGATGTTTGGGGTCTATGGAAAGAAGTCCCATGGGGACAGTCAGGACTCACCTGGGAAAGCATTTTCTGAAGCTGTCAGCGAGCCTGTGAGCAACGGGTCCGTGGATGACACAGTGGCAACTCTGCCACCACCAGCCTGGGCTCCCAAAGAGGACTGGGTATGGTCTGTAGGGCTGATGGATTCAGTACCAGTGGTGGAAATCTCTGTCGTTTGGGCCAGCCTGGTGCTGGCTGGCAGAGACCTTAACGTCCTCCCTCCACCCTTAGTGGCTGTTGTGGAAACTGAGGTGCTGGAGGTAGGGAAATCGGTTCTTCCCTCTGTTGACAAGATGCTGAATGATGCATGGCTTCCTCTAGTAACTAAGATGTAGGAGAGAAAATTTACATTTTTACAAACGTGAAACTATAAATAAACAAGCTTTCTTCCAGTAACACCCAGAGGCAGCAAGTACTTGCACAATAGAAAATATGTCAAGACAAGAAGATGTCAATCCAGAGAAAATAGGACATTTCCAAAGATGTGAAACCTCCTTACAGAGATCTGTCTTCTAAAAAATGTGGTTTGATGCTGAGAAAAGTGCTATTATATAAAAACTGTTGAACTGCTACGCTGTGCACTTGATTTCACCATTATGTGCCTGAGTGCACTCCGTGCTGCTAGAACAAACAAATACCCTGACAACCCAGAAAAGCCTGGAAATGAGTTCAGACAAGGCACAAGAAGTCTGAAGAAATGGGATCAGGAGGATCAGACCCCTTCAGCACCGCAGAGGGGTCTAGGACCAAACTGCGGCATGAAGGACCTCAGAGACCACATTGCCTTAACTTTGTTGAACTGGTTCATTCCTGAGAAGCAGTATGGTCCAAGGGGTAAGACAGAGAGAAGAAACTGGAGTCCCTGGTTCTGCGAGGACATGACCTAATCCTCACTTGCTTAGTTCTCTTGCCTATAAAATTGAGATAGCAAGTGAAGATAGTAAAAAAGGGAATCGTGATTTGAAAGTTAATTATTTCTCTTGGCGTAATGAAGCTTTCCACACATGTGCCCTTTCTGTCAAAAAACCAAACCACATTTTTTGGTCAAGAGCTGAAATATTTCAGACACAAAAATCACACTGCATCTTCCAAACAATATATTCCACACAGCAGAAAAGAGTCAGGCAAATATAAGATACAGTAACAGTCCTCCTTTTACCTACAAGAAAAAAGGTATTTCACTTCTAACTTGAGCTCACCTGATGAAGGACCTTCTGAAGGAGAGTGAGAGCCTGTTAGTGAAGGATCTGCCACCCGCTTGGTGAAATCTATGGTTTCTCTGGACCCATGAACTCCGTAGGTCTCTCTCACAGATGACACGGATGAGGATTGGACTGTGCCCAAGGTCCTGTATGTGCCACTGGTGGATGTGGAGTCTTCTGCTGCCCATCGGCTGCTTGGGGCAGACCTCGGGGGCCTCCCACTGCTGCTGGTGGCCATAGCTGAAATGAAAGGGCTGGTGGGAGAGGAAGCGAGGGGTTTTTTCTCTGTTGTCGAGCTGTTAACTGGTTGGTGACTGCTTCTGACACCTAAGATACAATAAAAACAGGTTTGATTTAAGCATATAGAACAACACATTTGAGGGATTTTTTTTTGTACAGTATACAATTCTATACTGTTTGTTGAGAAACTGAACAGTTCTCAACCTGGAAAAGGCACTGCTCTGGGAAGAGGTGAATCCCTTGCATTCAAGCACATGTGACTAACAAAAAGCTATGAAAATCTCAACTTAAAACCATGGTTTTTAACGGCAGGCTGTGCACAATGCCTGATTTATGCATTTAAGCTGCCTTTAAGCCTGTTTAAATCAGGACTACATACCTTTAACTTCAAAGCAAATCTGGAGGATGAGCTAAAAAAGGCCTGGTTTAGGTTTTCTAGTGATGGTCCAGACAGCCAAGTTGCTGTCTCAGTGCTGGGGTGATAGCACAGCCATGGGGCTGAGCCCCCCCAGCACCAGGCCCCCTGAGACACACAGGACTGGATACAGCCTCATCCGTAAGATGCTCAGAAGCACCCCAGCCTGGTGTTTGACCCAGCCTGGTTTACCCCTTGTTTAGCAAGCATTGCTGCCCCAGGGCTCCCCAAAACCACAGTGGTGGGGACGCCGATACCTCACCAGCTCAGCAGGAGCTATGCTACAACACACAGAGCGATGGGCTTAATTGTGAATTCATGGTAGTGTTTGACCCAGCCTGGTTTACCCCTCGTTTAGCAAGCATTGCTGCCCCAGGGCTCCCCCAAACCACAGCGCTGGGGATGCCGATACCTCACCAGCTCAGCAGGAGCTATGCTACAACACACAGAGCGATGGGCTTAATTGTGAATTCATGGTAATTCATAGACTCATAGAATGGTTAGAGTTGGAAGGGACCTTAAAGATCATCGAGTTCCAACCCCCCTGCCATGGACAGGGACACCTCCCACCAGACCAGGTTGCTCAAAGCCCCATCCAGCCTGGTCTGGAACACTTCCAGGGATGGGGCAGCCACAGCTTCTCTGGGCAACCTGTTCCAGTGTCTCACCACCCGCACAGTAAAACATTTTTTTCTAGTATCTAATCTAAATCTCCCCTTTTTCAATTTAAACCCATTACCCCTCGTCCTATCCCTCCACTCCCTGATAAAGAGTCCCTCCCCATTTCTCCTGTAGGCTGCCTTCAGGTACTGGAAGGGGGCTAAAAGGTCTCCTTGGAGCCTTCTCTTCTCCAGGCTGAACAACCCCAGCTCTCTCAGCCTGTCTTCATAGGAGAGGTGGGGTAGAGCTCGCTTGGGACCACTACAAGGGCATGGGGTGGGTCAGCAGTGTTGTGGCAGTGGGGACTCCCAAAACGTCACCTCCCCTGCAGAGCAGCCCAGACAGCAGACACAGCGCTGGGTGATGGCTGCAAATCCCCAGCAAAAGCATCTCCAGCAGGGAAAAAGTGCACACACGTGTTTCTAACCGATGTGGCTGCCTTCCCCAGCACCGGAGCTTCATTAGCAGTGAGGACATTGACGTTTTTCACTTTTTCACCCAAAAGCCAAGATCCACTCCCACCCTGCCCACCAGCCCCGCTGCCAGCCAGCAATAAAAACGTCCATGTATCCAATAGCAACTGACGGCCCTATCTAAAGAAAAACAGCGCGGGGACACGACATCTCCTCCAGCCCCAAAGCAGCCAACTTTCAGCCTAACAAATTTACCTCTGGAAGTATTTTGGGAGGCAGAGACCGAGCTTGTGAGCAAAGGCTCCTCGGGAGGCGCTGGGAGATGGGTGGCTTCCTGTGAGCTGTTAGGATGGTGAGTTCCAGCCTCCGGGGAGGAGAAGGTGGTGGGGTCGGTGCTGGTGGCAGAGCCCCTTGTCACCCCGTCTGTGCGGCCGTTTGCAGGGGACCCCGGTGTCCCCACTGCCACACTGGGCATGTCAGCACCACGGGTGTTTGAGTGCAGCGTCACCTCTTCTGCAGCTGGGATGCTCTGGGGTTCGTAATTGCTGCTAAAGGCTAAAAAAAAAAAAAAAAAAAAAAAAAAGAAATAAAGAAATATAAAACTGCATACACATAAATGAAAACAGCTGGGTAGGTTTCATCCCGCTATCAGTAGATGTAGACAACGTATGTGTGAATATTCAAGACGGAAATATTTAATACTGGGAAATCATTAAGACAGGAGAAAAAAAAAAAAAAGTGGTCTCTATATAGGAACTCCTGAAATTATTGCTTGCAAAATTCAACTGAAAGTTTTCAAGGAAAATCTATCCTCCTCTTCCAACAAGAATAATATTTATCCATACTTTCATTTCTGTGAAATGTTTTTAAATGTACAGAATGTGCCAAATACAATATTATTCCTCCTTTCTTTAAAATAAAAAGGATGTATTTTTTTGTTTATAAAGAGTCTTTAAATAATGTCCCGAATTATCCAGCTAGCTATCAAAACTCACTTGTGGAAGCGCTTTCCGAAGCAGACGGCGAGTTCGTGAGCAATGGGTCTGTGGCACTTCTGCCACCACCACCCTGGGGTCTCAGAGACATCCCAGGGGACCGGGTCTGGTCTGAGGAGCTGGCGATTTCGGTACCAGAGGTGGAAATCTCTGTCGTTTGGGCCAGCCTGGTGCTGGCTGGCAGAGACCTCAACGTCCTCCCTCCACCCTTGGTGGCTGTTGTGGAAACCGAGGTGCCAGCGGTGGGGAAATCTGAAACTCTCCTCTCCACGGCCGAGACGTGGGATGGCTGGTAGCTGCTTCCAATGGCTACGGCACAATAAAAAAAACACCAAAAAAACCTGGATTTATATGTATGAAATTATAAACAGATGGATCCATTTTCTTCCCAGATGCTTGCAGCGCACATACGGATGTTAAGCATAGGAAGTTTTCAATCTGGACAAAGTGCTCTTTTGGAAAGGCATGAATCCCCTCGCTGCAGGAAGACCTTGCACAAAACCCGGGGCTCGCTGCCAGGACAGCGTGGCTTCACGAGAGCCGGGGCGGCTCAGTCAGCAGGAAACCCCCTGGGACAAGGACTGTGGAGACTTGCTTTTTAAATCCCACCTTTGCTCTAAGGCTGGTGGAAATCAACCCGGGCTCCCTTGGTATTTTTTTGTAGCTTGAGCACAGCATCAAACAGCAAAGCGGGGAAAGCTGAGCATGCGTCCTTCCCATAGGAAGGGCTCACGGCAGATCCCAGGGCTTAACAGGACACAGGGAAAAATGCTTAAGGAAGCGCAAAATAGGGTAAAACAACAAATCCTAGACTAACCGAGCTCACCCGTGGCAGTACTTTCTGAAGCTGTGTGAGAAGGGGTGAGCTGGTGCTCCGTGGAGGGCCCCTGCACCAGGGCCACTGAGGAGGAAAACCTGGCTCTCAGGTTCTCCGCAGCACCAATGCTGGTCCCAGCAGCTGTGATGGAGAGAAGGGACGTGTCAGTGCAAGAACCCTGGAGATGCGTTTGCTCCCAGCAAGCCCCGGGCACAAGACTCAGCAACACCATGGTTTTCAGTAAGTTCACATGGAGGAGGGCAAAGTCTCTGTTTTGGAGAGCTCCAGAAATCAGCTGCTTGCAAAGCAAGAGAGGGGAAGCTGCGGAGCCCAAGGATCTCAGTTTTGTTGTCCTGTACAGGCATTTCACCCCGTCTAGCCAAGAGCAAACCCACCCGGCATGGCCGTGAGCGTGGGTTACCAACCTCACACCCTGCTACAGCACTGCTCTGGTGGGACACACAGCTCAGGTGGGGCTGGGGACCTCACCTTTGCTCTGCAGCTGGCACTCAACCAGCCGAGATATTTCGCACTTGCAGATGCCCACCCTGCAGAAAACACAGTGATAAGGTCCAAACTTTTTTCATTTGGACCAAATGATTTTTTCCATTGCTTTTTCCTTCTTTCAGCAGGGAATTTCAGCTAACCACCCAAATAATAGCGAACAGAGCGCATGCAAAACACAGCACTTTCTCTGTTTCAAGAAAGCAAAAGCTATATAAAGGCTTTTTAAAGCTATAAAACAAATCTGTGGGCCAGCAAAGCTCACCTCCAAAAGCACTGTCCATGGCAGGTGATGCTGAGAGCAAAGGGCTTGTGGAGTCCCCCGTGACATCCCCAGGATGTAGCACGACACGGTTTGCACCAGTCTGGGTACTGGAAGCTCGGGGGAAGGACTGGGGCTGTCCCGGAGAGCCAGGGAGAGGGGTGCTGGGGAGGGGTCGCAGTATCCCCCCACTGCTACCTGAGGGGCTGGATGAAGTGGCTGCAGTGCCCGTGGAAGGGCTGCCAGGCAGCTCTGTGCCCACCCAGCTGCTCACCAGTTGAGATGGGCTGCTGGTGTCTGCAAGGCAATGGGGGAAAGGAAATTAGAGCACAGAGATGGGCTGAGCTGCCCATCCAGCATCCTCCACTGTCACCTTCCACCTCCTCCCAGGAGCCACGGTCCCCTTGCCAGTACTCTGCCAACAGCAACTTTGTGTTTGGGAGCTGCACTGAGTCATTAATAATTTTCAAGGCCAGGAGAAGCTGCGTGGATCCTTCTCTCCACTTTAGTGCATGAAGCAAGCCAGAAAACTGCCCTGGGCACACGGTGAGGATGGAGGGCTGGACCCAACGCACAAAGCTCTAGCAATGCAACCCATGTCCAGCTTCTCCTGCAAGAGCAACCTCCTTGTTCCCAGGCTGAACTGGGGTGGCTCACCTGGGCGACGAGTCTCTGCAGATGAAGGCAGCAGCACCATCCTCGTTGTGTTGTCAAACCCTGCCTCGTCCCAGGCCCCGTGGTGCCCACCCAGTGTCCTCTTGACCGAATCAGTGCTGATGGCTGCCAAAACCAGGGGTGTCCTCTCGGCAGCTGCAGGGGTGCCAGGAGAAGCCAGAGCCCTCTTGCCTCTCTCACGGCTGCCTGCAGCATGGTGATGGCTTCCAGCAACTGGAAAGCAGGACAGAGAGGGTCATGTTCTCCCTGGACATGTTAAAGTGACTCAGCTGGGGTGGCAGTAGCATCACCCGCTGTGGTACCCAGCCCTGCCATACACGATAGACAGGGTCACAGCTGCATCCCTTGTGTTTCATAGAATCATAAAATTGCCCAGGCCAGAAGGGACCTCCAAAGGTCATCTAGTCCGACCTCCCCACAGTCAGCAGGGACACCCCCAACTAGACCAGGTTACCCAGGGCCTTGTCGAGCCTCACCTTGAATATCTCCAGGGATGGGGCCTCAACCACCTCCCTGGGCAACCTGTTCCAGTGCTCCACCACCCTCACAGTGAAGAACTGTCTCCTAATCTCCAATCTAAATCTGTTCCCCTCCAGCTTGAAGCCATTCTATTTAAGATAGTCACGCTGCAAAAGGGGCTGCTGGGAACAGAGAGTTTCTGTCACCAAAAAATATCAGTATTTTGAAATTTGTCTTCATTTGTGCACGGAAAGAGAAACAGATACTTTCTTTTTTAAAAAACATTAAAAAAGTACAAGGCAGTAAATAGCTTCTGCCAGGAGAGCGAGCAGCTGGGCAGCCTGGGCGTGCTAGCTCCATACTCTCATCCCTAAGCAGGAAAAAAATTGAGGAATTAAAAAATTAAAGAAAAGCTCTGTGCTCGTATCTGAGCAAGACACTTATTTCATCTGGGGTATTAATTAAAAAACCGAAGTGGGGACAGGGCAATCAGCACAGCCTGGTCCTGCTGGTGTGAGAAACAGGCTTTGATTTAGTGGCATGCTTAAAAAAGTACATCAGTCTACTCATGACCACAGTCCCACCAGATGTGGTGAAGATTATGAACAAGCCCAAAGATAAGTGTTCATTTGCACGATCTCCATGGGAGGACCTCAGCTACAAATCATGATGCAGCTGGTCAGATATTTTTAAGTGGGTCACTTATAATTTAGGCTGGGTTCGTGGTGGGGCTCAGCTCCTCCCAGGAGGAGACATGGGGATGCCAGAGGTCTCAGCTCTGTGTGCAGCCTTTGAACTCCGCGGATGGGCAGGAGTCTCTGGGGTGCTGCTGGGTGGTGAATAACAACAGTAGCAGCTCCCAAGAATCACCTTCATTGTGACATTAAAAAAAAAAAAAAAAAAAAAATCAGCTTTCTTGGCATTGGATTTCTTCCAAAAATCTTAATTTCTAGCAGTGGGACGGGAATACTTCCTAATTCACCAGCTACACCCAGTCCCTGGCCTGGGTAAGGCAAACAGGGAGTCTCGTGTTGATAAAACTCACCAGGAGGATGACTGTGGGTGAGGAGGTGGGTTGCTCTCCCAGTAGATGGTGTGTCTGGGGGTTCTGCTCCCGGCAGGGTGACATCCCCACCGCCAGCGAGGGGACCAACGTGCCCCGTGACTCTACTCTCTGCCGGCACCGCGCCGTGCCTGGCTGGCAGTGACGCCCGCTCCCTGCTCCCGGCCGGCATCGTCACCAGCTCCACACTGTCCACGAGAGCACCAGAAGTCCTTATCTCCGTGTCTGAACTTCTTCTGACGTTATGGCTGCTTTCAATGACTGAAAGGAATAACAAGAAAAAAAAAATTAAAATCCAGTCAGGCTCGGTTCCTGGCAGTAACACTGAGGCCAATCTCTGATCTCATTTACACTAGAGAAAATTCTGCATAATCAAAACACAGACATGAAATTTATTTTTGGGTTCACACCAGTGGAAATTAGGTTGGTCTGTGGGGCCAAATGCTGAAACCCACCTTTGTGCATGAGATTAATTCAAATCACGCCTTTTTTGTGCATTAGGAGGAATAAATCTTTAAAGGAGCAAAAAGAATGTTTTAAACAAACAACTGATGAAGGTATGTGCAGTGTGGAGTCCATGGGAAGAGTGTGTAGGTCTCCAGAGCTGATGGTCAGCTGGAGCCCAGCACAGTCCATGTGCTCCATTCCGAGGGTGTGATGGGAGCAGGGAAGGCCACATAGATCTTCCCTCTCTCTGCCCAGCCAGTGTTTGCTGGATGCCTGACCTCAAGTCCCACCACCTCCAGAGAGCTGGCATGAAGCTGGCTGAGAACTGCAAGGCAAACAGGAGGGTTGGTATAACCCATCCAGACACCACCAGGCACCAAACAGAAGAGATCAGCATATGGTGTGGATTACACTGGTTGTCCAGGAGCTGAACCCCAGGATGACAGATATCTTGTTGTATCTTATGTTAATGTCTACCAGAACATGAGAAACAAGATGGAGAAGAAGTTTGTGCGACTGCAGGTCCATTTTCTGTGAGCAAGGGTGGACGGAGACCCTGCTCCATCCTAAAAGTGTTGGGATCAGTTCTCTCCTGCTCTCTCTCCTGCTAGAAGGCTGCTCCAAACTCCCACCTCTCCCATCATCCAGAATCCTTTCCTTATTTTTTTAGAAAATGAATAAACACATTTATGGAACAAATGTTGGTTCCCAAGCCAGCAATACCCTTTAGCTTAGCTAGCTCTGCCCCTCCCTCTGCTTGCTCCCCACCGTGCCGATGGGCAACAGCAGCAATCTCATCCCCTCTTTGCACAAGTTTCTTCCGCATTTCTACCACCTGCTGTATCTCATGGACCTAGAAATTACTGCTCCCAGGGACGCCAACAGACATTACATGCTTTATGGGATCTCCAAAAGCACACAGATGGCTGTGTGCATCTCTGGAATAGAAACATGTTCCCAAATTGGGCCCTAAGCAAGGACTTAAGATATGACTCAGCACCCAGCTTCTCAGCTTGATCATTAAGGCTGAGCAGCGGTAGCAGCAACAGCAGAACTCGGTGCAGTAGCTGCAGCTTCAGCCTTGGGTCTGCCATCCAGCCTGCTACTGCCTGGAGCTGAGCATCTACTGAGAGCTGCCATGAGCCATTCCAGTGAGGTTCATCAGGGCAATCAGCATTTCCAGCCTGTGGTACCAGCCAGGGCTGCGCCAGGATTTCCCTGCACATCAGTCACATGAAAACCAGCAGCAACAGCAGCCGTCCCTGCCCTACGTTACAGCCCCGAGGCTCGTCTGGCACTGCAGTCGCAGATGTTCTTCAAAGCTCACAACAAGTCAAAGTGAGTCCAAATCACAGCTGTGTCACCTGAAACAGCAAGATCCCAGTTTTGCCCACCTTCTTTATCACCAAAACGCCATCTCTGGGCTGGAATAGCCCAACATGTGCTGTACTTGCTGAGTGGGCAGAATGGGAGCCTGGCTAGAGAAACTGCCATGTAAGGTGACACAGTCTGAAGCCTCTCAAGAAACCGAGAAAAGTCATATATTTTGGGAGAGGCACTCTCCCCACTTTGCAGCTCAGAGATTCACCGAGCTATGGGACATGTCCTGCCTGTCACCCACATGGGCATCTCAAAATAGGGCTGAAGATGATACCCAGGCAGCAGCTAAAGGCACGGCTCAGTGTGTTGAAGGTTAAGCCTTGCACATCTGTCCTTGGCTTCCCAGCACTTTCTGTAAGAAAGCTGTGCCTCAGAGAAACCCCCATGGGACAACTACTCCTCCTAGCCTTGCATGTCGCCTTTGGGGTGGCTGCACGGCTCAGTGTGTTGAAGGTTAAGCCTTGCACATCTGTCCTTGGCTTCCCAGCACTTTCTGTAAGAAAGCTGTGCCTCAGAGAAACCCCCATGGGACAACTACTCCTCCTAGCCTTGCATGTCTCCTTTGGGGTTGCTGTACCTGTCACACCAGAGGTGGCAATTTCAGGAGTGGTGTTCTCTAACCATCTGCAATAGCTTCAGTGGGAACTCGCCAAGAAAATAGAGATATGTAGGTAGGACAGTCTGCATTTCATCCGGGGAGTCTGAGCACCACGAAGCTCAAGGAGACAAGAGGTGTGGTGGAACAGAGCACCCTTGGGTGCCTTTACTGAGAGCCTGAGCCATGGCTGTGATGCCCACCTCGTTGAACACACCGAGCCATCTGGAGCCGGCTGTGAGCCACCTCCTGTCCCATAAAACAAGCTGCTTGTCATCGCCATTTGGAAGAGGGGACGCAAAATCTCACTGTTCTCATTTGCAAGCCAATACCCAGCCCTGTAATTGTAGCCCACGAGTCCATTTATAGCTGCCCCGATGCTGAAAAATTTGGGTGTGCTGGAGGCCTGGAGGTTGAATTTCCCTCATTCCCCTCTCGCTAAAAGCTTTCAGCTGTGCAACTCATGCTTACTGTGCCCCAGCAGCCAGCTTTGCTGCACAGAAGAAAGGGAAAGCAGCAGATGCTTAAAGAAACCCCTAGGGGATGAGTATAGACAGAGAGAAATTTGCTTTCTCAGGTTGCCAAGTCATTTGTCAACAAGGACTCCAGCCAGGCACGCTAAAATATATAGCGTGGGGCACTGCAGCAGGCATTTAATTGCCACTTCTTAAAAATACTCCTGGAAAAGCCAGCAAGCAGTACCGTCAGCTATGACCCTTGGCTGAATACAACCGGTTCAAAAGTTAAATACTGATGGTTGCTTGTCTGGTTGTTGTTTGCCCCGCAAATCTACCCTGGAGTTTTCTCTATCCTCTTTCATCTCTGCAGAGCTGCTGGGAATAAACTGGAAGAAAACCTTTCCCCTTATCCTGGGCACCAGCAAACCTAGCTTTGAGTGCAGCCAAGGAGTGGATGGGCTGAAAAAGAAGGTATTATTTACACAGGGGTTTTTAGAGTCATCTGGCATTTTTAACTCTGCCCTGCAAAGTGTGCCAGGCCCTGGTGCAGGGGGGAGAACCTGGTGCCAGCACGGGCTCAGCTCCCCGGTTTGGTGGGTGCAGAGCATGAGCCATGCTGGAAAATCCAACCCACAGCATGTAGTAAGGAAACCTGAAAACATCGGGCTGTTCAACAAAAAAGACGTGAAATCTCAGCTCATCACAGAGCCATCAAGCCTGCCAGACATGCAAGACAACCGCAATCTCCTCTTTGACTTGCCTGCAGAAATTAGCCTTCAAAGATAGCCCCCCGCTGGAGAGGATGGACCAGATGCAAACTTCTTCAAAAAAACACACATGGAACCATCTGGCCTCCCGTGATGCACTAAAGGCTTCAAGCAGAGCGGCCCTTTAGCTCAGGTACAGATTTGTCACTAACAATTTCATCACATCCTAAGCTGCCAACTGCTTTCTGCAGTTTAACTCCACACGACCGTAGCCATCAAGAGAAATATTTGACTTCCAGCACAAAACCCTCCCGCCACCCACCAGACCGGTGTTTTCCTTCCCAGTTAAAACTAGCAGTGATGCTCACCAGACAGGTCGAGGCTCGGAGTTACTTTTTCTTCACAAGCATAACAAGCCCGCGGCTTGCTGGGAGCTGAGTTATGAAGCGGCCAGGACAAACAGATCAAGTTCCAGCTGATTTCTCCAGGCTTTGGGTTTGTCCCTGGCAGCCTGGCTGGATGTCTACCTTGTGTGACTACTGAAAAATCCCTTTTGGGCCAGCGATCTTCTGTCTCCATCCCTGGGCGCAGCACGAGCATCGCCCTGGCCAGGAGGTGGCTGCTGCTGGGGCACTGTCAGGGTGATGCTCAAGGCTCAACCCCAGGACAGCACAACACTGAGAAACACAATACTGTGAGATTTCAGCAGTGGTTGCGATCTTTCACACATTTTTAGGGCAGGGAGTGATGAGGGATGTATCCAGGGGAGCAGGAACCCCACAGACAGCATTTTGGTAGGAGCATCGCAGCCCCAAGGTGCACCACCAGCTATCCCAGCCCCGCTGCTTTTCTGCAGAAGGGATTTTTCTCCTCAAAGGGCAGAAAAATACTCTTTTGACCGGAGAACGCAAATTTAACCTGTGTTTGCACAGAAGGAAAGCCAAGAGAGGTTGCTTGGCTGCCCAGAACAGCCCTTCACCCCAAAGCAGCCCCTCCTGGGGAGGGTGGCAATTCCCCAGGGATGGTTCCCCGGCGTGGCCGCCCATGGAGCGGTCGGTTTGCCAGGGCTACGGCCACCCCGGGAGCATCCCACGTTGAGCTGAGCACGCGTGAAGCTAAAGCGGGCTCCTCCCGAGGCCAGGCAGCTATAATTATAGAGCCCACATCTGTTAACGTTGCATAATCTGAACATCATCCCAGGCTCGCGGAGGGGAAAAAAAAAAAAAAATTAAAAAAATCCAAAACAAAACTCATCTCAACTTTGAAAACTCCTTGCCCGGCTGTAGGGAAAGGTTAGGAAGGGAGGCAGGCTGTGAGGGAGGAGAAGCCTGAGAGGGGAGCAGAGCAGCGGGTGGCACGGGTGGCTGCCGGTCCCCGCCGGGGCCGGGCTCCGGGCTGTGTTTTGAACGGCTGCTGCGGATGTCGGGATCATGGGTGGAGGCCGGTTGGGAGCCAAGTGAGTTTGTGCGAACAAAAGCTACAGCCCTAAATCTGGACTGTCCAGGGCGCTCTGGGATTTTTCAATTTCCTTCCTTGTTCTTGCCCTGAAAGAAGCAGTTCGAGGTGGAAGGCAAGGGGGGGGGGGAGGGGAGCGGGCGGAGGGGGGGGTGAAATGGAGCTTAAAAAAAAAAATTTCATACTGGAGACGGGTCAGTTGAGCATAAACACGCTGATAATATTGCTTGGGGAAGGTCCCTCGTGTGCACTAAGCACGGGAAGAATGTGAGAGGTTTTTAACCGCATGCGGTCAATCCTTTTTTGCTAATTCTTGCGATATTAATAAAAGGAATCATTCAGGCTGGATGAAGAAAGGAGGAGAGAGAGGGGCGATGGGGAAGAGAAGAGGTCAGGAGCCCTGCCAGCACCTCCTGCCCTGCTGTGGGGCTCAGTTTGGATGGGGTACCCTACAGACACATCCCTTGGCAGCGCCTTGCTCTGGTCCTTGTGCCCCTCATCCTCTCTCCACTGGGTCCCGGGCAGAGCAGGACAGCAATCTGCAGGACTTCAAATCATTTTAACCATAATACGAAGGATTTATCCAGCCACCAAAGGTGACTGGAGCTTTAATATGTCAGCTCGAGAAAGGCAATGGGAGCTTAATGCCAGCAGCAGCCCCTGCAAGTTCTGAGGTCCAGGTGGTAAACACCTACCTGGCTGCTACGTGTGATGGGTGCCCACGGGGCTGGGGACATCAGCATCATCCTCAGCCCCTCCTATGCCAGGCCATGGCACTTTGCTTCAGTGCTGCTTTGTGAGACAAAAAACACACTACAATCTCCCCTCTGTAAAACCACGAAGGATGTTAAAGGCCACTTTTGCTTCTTACCCTTTTTTTAATGATCCCAGAGCCTGATGCTCAGAGATGTCGTAAGAAACAAAAGGATCCACTTATTGGTCTTAAGAGTAGCACCCTAAAGCAGAGAAACGCATACTCTGAAATAAAGAGCATGCAGGAACCTGTGGTCATTTCCAAAAGCGTGGGATGCATACATGCAGCCCGCCTGCCACCGGGGATAAAATCTGCACAATGCAGGGACAGGATGTTGTCCTGCTTATCCAGTGGTTTCCACCCTCTTTTTGGTGTCCTAAACATTTCTCTGGGGAGGTGCAGGTCCCTGGATCACCATGTCAAGCCTACGAAACCCTGAGCTTCTTACTCACTCTTTCTGGATAGTTTGGGTCCAATCCGCAGATCCCTAGGAATTCACGGACCCATGCTGCCTGAAAACCACCAGCCCAGGGCTCAGAGCAGCACCTTAAACCTCTTTTCATGAGATTTTGTTTTTAAATAGCTTTTGGCAACTGAATAAAATAAAGTGAAAAAAAAAAAAGTCCTGTTTCACTGTTGAGTCTTTGGAAAACACTTTCAAATACAAGTCCACTTCCAACAGGGACAAGAGGCCTCATGACTACTCATACTCCCCAAAAAAACCCCATAGCCATGCCAAGGCTCCAGTAAAATCCCAATGCATCCATCCCTATAGCCAGTGAAGAGGGGACTGAGCCTCCAGCCCTAGAGAGGCGCCGGGACTCGTGTCCCTGCTGCCTTTCCTGAGCAGAAAGCCCAAAATAGCTGTGTTTGCTTACTTGTCCACTCATTTATCATCTGCCTCAGAAGTGTCCCCTCTGGCTTTAACACAGGAAAAGCCCCTGCAGACCCAGGGGGTGTGAAGGCAGCTCTGCCCCAGCACCCGCCAATGGGTCCAGGAGCACTTTACCAAAGGGACTTCTTTCTCCGTGTTTTCAGTAAAGGTTAATAAAAATAAGCTAAAAAGAAATCTCCCAAATGGCACGGCTCTCTAAGCACTCACACCTCCCCTCTGTCCCCTCTCCCACCGCCTTGTGACGCCGAAATGTCTCCTGCCACGCTGCCTGCCCCGCGGATCCCAAAAGCTGGGTCACAGCACCACCTCATTCGCTTCTAAAACCCTCCAGGCTTTTCTGCAGCGTCCTGCAGAAATGCTACAAGAACATATCACCCTTGCAGCGTTTCTCCTTCCTCTCTGCAGGGTTTTTTAAGTCCCCTGGAAGCTCGGCTCGGCGGGACAGCAGCGGTACCCATTGCTGGCACTTGTGAGGGCAGGGCAAAAGCCGTGCAGGGACTCGGCCCGGTGTCATTTCAACTCGTGCTCCCATCCGAGGGCAGTGCTGCTGGAGACTGTCAGACGGCTCGGGGAGGAAGTCTCCTGGCAGGGCTCCACCAAAGTGGAGTTGCTAGGTCACTGGAACAATAAAAAGGCAAGAAAAAACATCCTGGCTGCAAAAAAGAAAGGGGAAAAAAAAAAAAAAAAAAAAGGAAAAAGCCACAGCTAAAAAGGCAAGAAAAAACATCCTGGCTGCAAAAAAGAAAGGGGAAAAAAAATAAAAAAGGAAAAAAAAGCCATGGTAGTGTGTACAGTGCTGGATAAGTGGAAAGAAATGGGGCTGGAGAGAGCAGGATGATGCCGCTGATGGCTTTTGTACGCACGCGACTTAATTTCTAAGGTGGACCTTTCTCCAGAGTTCTCACATAAAAAAATTCCAGAAACCTGGACATTTCTCTGCAAGGTTTGCAACCGGTGAAAATCTCACATGGGGCAATATTTCCAGGGAAGCTAGCCCGCTGCTGCTGTGCAGAGATTAATTACCCTTTGCATGTTAACCAGGGCATCACAATCCATCGTATGACTTTCTCGCACCATCGCACGCCCCCAGCAGCTGCCTGCCCTCCTTTAAACTGGGCAATAGAAGAAAACTGCCTCCGAGCAGGGACCTATCATTTCAGCAACAAGGGGGGGAGTAGACACACAAGGTGCAGAGCGATGCACAGCCCCGGGGCTCAGGCTCCTCCGTAAGGAAAGGCACTAGCAGCTTAGAAGCTGCAGAATGAAATTTTACTTTCTGAGAAGTTTGATTTCAAGGCCAGAAGGGAGCATTAGCTCATTCTGTCTGACCTCATGTATAACCAAAGTCATTCCATGCAGCTTATTTACTCCTGATGTATGCTCAGCGACTTGTATCTGACTTAAAAGGATCTTACAGGGAAAAACCCCCAAACTATTGGTATTTGTGATTATTTGGGATGGGGTGTAAAACCACGAGAACTACGGGCTGACGCACAGATTTTTCTGCACAAGCCCTCAGTGCACACCAAAAATTGATGCCCAGTGGTGTGAGGCACATGTGCAGCAGGAGCCAGGACTCCAGCCCTTCGCCAACCCAGGAGAAAACAAGGTGGTATTTTCAGGTCAGACTCTGGAAAAAAATCCCCAGGTCCCTGCTCCAAAGTTGCCTGAGCCCAGAAGCTGCTTCCCACAACCAGGAGGGGACAATAAATACCACGAAGATGGAGGAGGGAGTAGGAAAAGGGGTGCTGCCACCTTGAGAGACCACACCAGGAGCAGCCAAAGGCTGCCACAGGCTCCCAGGAGCTGCCCACTGCTGCAGGGTGGGCTTTGGTCCAGGTGTCCTGACCAGAGTCTCACTCCAGCAATGCACTTAAGAAGACCTCCCCAGAGAACTATTCTCTGTGCTTAACGTTAAGCATGCTCCAAAGAGCTTTGCTGGCCAGTGGCCACAACAGGGAAGAGGACCAACCTGGGAACTGACCAACTTCTCTAGGATGTGTTGGGGAAGAGAAGGATGAAAGGCCCTCACTGATGCAGGAAGATCACAAGGCCACCAAGGGGTGGATGCATTTTGGTGACACACAGATACAAGGCTTGCTGGGTTCTTCCCTCCATGTAGACTACCAAAATCCAACCCCATCCCAGGGGAAAACTGACAGCAGCCCAAGCCTTACACCCAGCCCTCACCTCCCAGCTAAAGGGGGTTGCAGGGCATGGGTGTCACGGCAGTGGGAAGCACAGATGCTCTCGTGGCCCCTACTCTTCCAGCAAGGGACGGTGAAACTTGGGAGGGGACTGAGAAAAAAGCAAACAGGCAAAAAAATAAAGCAGCTTAAAGATAAATTAATCCCCAGAAGAGATAAGGGCCCCCCACTTCCCTTCCCCCATCTGCTGCGAAAGGATGATGATCTAAATCGCATTTCCTAGATGACACCGCACCGATCCGCCGCCGGAAGCAGCAGTGGCAGGGCTCAGGATGGCGCCGGACCTCCTTCTTCCAGGGAAAGAGCCAGGTCCTTCCCTGCTGGCACCCACCGACCGGCCACCACTGCCTCTGCAGAGGAGCAGCATGCACCAGGGTGGCTGAAGCAAGCATCCCTCCTGCTGCCCTCCACCGCTCTTCCACCGCCTTTGCAGTCACGTATTTCCTTTCTGAGAACTGGGGGGGAAGAAATTTACCATTTCTACACGTGTTTCAGGGAAGCTGGAACCCAGACGCCTTCACTGGGCTGCGTGGGGGGTCTCTGCTCCGCAGCCGGCAGCCCCACGGCCAGCAGTGCAAACGGGAGGTGGAGAAGGGCAGGATGGAGCTGTCTCGGGAGCCAGGGTCAGGTCACGGTCAGGTTTGGTGTATACAGGCACTGCGTGCTGAGCAAGGCAGCACAGAGGATCAAGAGGCCAGAAATCCGCACCCAAAGCCCATCTGCCCACGCACTGGCCTGTATTAGCCAGCAGAGAACCACCTCACACCCACACCCTCGAGCAACCTGCTCTAGTGGGAGGTGTCCCTGCCCATGGCAGGGGGGTTGGAACTCCATGATCTTTGAGGTCCCTTCCAACCCAAACCATTCTATGATTCTATGACTGCCTTGGCACACTCTTGCCTTCAAGTGACCATCAACTTGGGTCTTAACCCAGCGTGTGACACAGCTTACCCAGCACTGTATGATCTCCAGGCACACCAGCAATCTGCAGGACAGGATTATGAGGATCTCTGTCTGCACAGTATGGACCACTCTCAGGGGATGCAAAATTGCTGGTACTCCCATGCCCCAGGTTAGAAACCTCCTGGTCCTCGCCTCATTTGGCTTTCTTCACGCATCATATTTGCTCCACATCCCTCAGAAAAGACCATCTTCATGATTATTCTTCATTCTCTGATCAAGTTTCCCTCCTAAGAAACATCCTTTCAAAGGGCTTTTATCTGCGGGGTTGGCTGCCAGTCTAATACTGCAGCCCCATTCTGTATTTGCTGAAAGAGCTGATAATATCCTAAAAAGAATTAACATTTAGATGTTAGTCCTGTAACTGAATCCGAATCAAACAATGATGACTGTTCAAATGCCTAAAGCTACCCAGGGGTATTTTCCTTTGAGCTCTTCCAAGCTTATACCAGGGGTAAAGAGCTTTCTAAAGATGCCTTTGTGAGCAGCAGCTACTGAAACCCTTCTCCTTGTCCCTCCAGACACAGATACAATTATGCCCAGCTCCGGCACAAAGATAAAGGCTGAATTACAAGAGCAGTATTATGCTGCACAATCAGGGTCCTTGATTCCAATTGACAAGGAAAGCAAATCATGCTCAGTTGGCTTGCTGATGTTTCCACTCCTGGAAATTCATTCCCATCACAGAGGTAGAAATTAGCTCAATACACCGGGTTACCTCTTGCGTTACCTCCCCCGATTGCTAAATTACCTTAACTTGTCAGCTCATGAGATCTTACAAGTTATGCCGAGTCAAACTTGGCCATCACTTGTATGGGATATCTTTCTTTGCAGAAGGTTTAACTATCAGCTACTACAGTTTCCCTGATAAGAAAGGTTTTTCTTACCTATAATGGCACAGATGTAGTGGGACGACTATTCAGAGAAGCCATCAAGCCTTTCTCTGGAGTAAATTTTTAGAAACATGTTAGATAAACATCTTCTGGGGTGATCCTGCAAGGGGAGATGTCTCAAGATCCTTTGGGAGATCCCTTCCAGTCCGGCCTTTTGCTTTTATAAAGTGTTCAAAAAACAAAACCAAGCCTAAACCCCTCAAATATCCAGACTCCAACCTCCATCTCTTAACTCCATCGCCACATACTCCTCCCCCCAAGATGGGTCCTGCTGCCCTGGGTGGGCTGCAGTACCCTGCTGCTGGGCTATCACAGAAGGTATCTTTCCAATAACATATTGAAGCCAAAACTTCAAATTAGTGTGATTCATCCCCGCTTCAGTGAAGTTCAACAGAGCATGACATTTCACGCCGGTCCTCGGGGCTTAAGAGATTTTCCACAAGAGGAAGGGTGTTAACACCAGCATCCTAACAAGCAGTGACGTGGATAATTGTGCTCTATAGATCCAAATTCCTCTTGTCACTCCAGATGCAGAAGTGCCTTTTAGCATGCTCTTCAGGGAAAAAAAAAGAAAAGAAAAAAAAAAAAAAGGAGCCCTCCTTTGCTACTGGCAACCCAAAGGAGCCCGACCCATCAGTCCAAAACTCCTGCACAGAGCTTCTTCCACAGTCTGGAGATCCCTGAGGGAATCTGAGGGTGGTTCTGGTAGCAGAAATGACAACAACATCCACCTTGTTAAAGAGGCAAGAGGTCAGACTGACTCCTGTAACAGCCTTTAAAACCTCTTTAAACACCACACTGAAAAATGTTGAGAAAAACGCCCTGAATGTGTGTGTGCAACACAATGTCCTCAGAGAGATGCAGCCCAGACTGCACCCCTGGGACAACTGTCAACCCTGCCCAGTTAACCCTTCATCTATCAGACCATTTAAGACTCCTCCTCAGTCCTTTCCCAGCCAATGTCATCCCAGAGCTAAACCAGCTCAGGGTTAAAAAGAAAAGGATATTTTCTCCCAAACTTCAGCTGCAAGATCCTCGTTGCCATCTAACCACTGTGCAAAAGGTCCCTCGGACATCTCCATGTCTGCCTTGGTGAAAGAACCACAAAGGTCATGGTGTTCCCAGAGGACTTTTTGCAAGCCCTGCCTGGGAGCCCAAGACGGGCCAAGGGAAGGACCTGCAGCATCTGGTCGCATCACGAGTGACACAGTCACCCTTAAACAGCTTAAACGGGCCAGGCCACAGTCAGGATGCTGTGAAGGCAGTTTTAAAAGTCCTCCTAGCTTCATGTCCTTGCAAAGAATGAAAAGACAGATGGAGCGTGCTTCTCCCAGTGGAGGGTCAATCTGCCAAGGTCAAGGCACTTGCACAAGGTATTTGGACAGCTGGGCAGAAAACAACTGGGTTTGCACCCCGTTTTCTTGCTGCATTGCCCAGCACTTTTGTGAACCATCTCTTTTCCCAGCAGAGCAAGATGATTAAGATGGTTGCACTTCTCCTGCAGACACACGGGCAGAGCCCTGCCAAGCAGGAGCGTCTGAAACGGCCACTCCATCTGGACTCAAACAACTCCGGAGATCAGCTTTGAACCAGTAATATTTTTAAACACAGTCATCCTGGACTTCTTGTGCCTCTCCTGGATTTGCAGCTCACGTTTTCAGGGGGTTTTTATCTACCACCTCGACAGCCAGAAGCTCTTTTTCTCCCCCCTCTAAGCGATTCTCCCGTAACAACAACTCCAGGAGTTGGGGTTTTAAGGAAAGCCAGCCAAATCTTAGGAGGCTCTCGACACAGATCCTGATTTTTGGCAAGAGCGCTCCCTCGCCCACAGCTGAGATGCTGACTGCGGCTCCGGAGATGCTTCAGTAACCAACTGCAAAACCATTTATCAAATGATTCAAAGTCAAGGGCACGGCGGATGCAGAAGCAGATCTAACCCTCCTCAACAGCCCTGCCTGAGGACAGGCAACAGGGAATACCTTCAGCCAAAGGCAGAGGAGGGACGAAGGCAGCAGGATGGGAGCAGCAACAGCTTGGGGGATATTTCCTATAAGCACCCTGCTTGTAGGAAATAGGCTGGTTTTTGCATTTCAGGCACTTTTGAAAAGATACTTTTTTATCTCATGCATTTCTACACTGGTTTCTGAAGATATGAAGCTCCTGAGACTGCATAGGCTTGTCCTCCTATCTATCTCCCACAGCACACTGAAACAAACAAGCCTGGAAGGCAGAGGACCTCCAGGACAGCAAGTTCCTACAGGTTTCACGAAAATGGACACTTTGCTTGGAAAAACTCCTGTGAGTGCCTGGCTCGGGGAGCTGCTGCACCCAGAGCAAGGAGGGTCCCTGTGGTTTGGTTCATGCCCTGGCTGTGGGGCCTGAACACACTTGGCGCCCAAGGAGCCGAAAATAAAACACATCCCACACTAACACCACCCACCCTGTGGTGAGCAGAAGAGAGCCAACCACATCTACTGCTCACAGAGCAACTTTATCAGGTTTCTCCCTTGCATGGGTCTGCCCAAACGCTGACAGCTCTAAAAGTGAGCCTCTTTCTCCTCCAGTTTTACACAACCAGACTTTTGACCCCAGAACCCCAGTTAGTGGAAACCTTGCAGTTGTTTTACCTTCCTCTGGCCGACCCCTCTGCTCACCCTGGCTCTGCCTATGCCTCCTTCAAGCTCTTCAGGACCAGGGGGGACTGTCACAACCTCCAGCACCCAGCTGAGGTAACAAACAAGCTAACAGAAAAGAAGGGATGTGACCCAAGATCCTAAACTCTGCGTTATAAACTTCACAGTACTCAGATCCTTCAAAAGGTCCTGGTTTCAAACAAGAACTGGATCTTATTCCCTTTCTCCCCAGTGCTCTCCTGAGCACTTCAGTAGGCCGAGCCTGACAGCAGCGTTACTATAACACAGGCAACAGCTATGCTAACAGCTTGGAGGAGCTGAAGTTTACAGAGCTTCCTTTACTCGAGGGAACCGCATTTTTCTAAGATTATATTATAACTTGGGCTGGTCGCTCAGTAATGCAACATCATTTCCCTTTTGGGTGGGAAAGTTCTCTCCTCGTCCTCAGTCGCGAATGATTTCAGCCTGAAAGGATGAATACGAACTCTCTGCATAATCAAAGAGCTGTGAGTGAGCCGTGCCCCTCGCTGAAGCAGTGGGATGTTATGGTACAACACCTGGAAATTAAAAATATATAGCGGTGGGTGTACACACATCAGCTGTATGGATGCAGAAAAGGGTGAGAGAGAAGGGTGGCCAGACATGACAAAACCATTTTCTCCTGATAGGCATCCACTGACTTCATTCTTTGATGGATCCTATGCTTGTAGCCCTCTTGCATCTGCTCTGGATGAATATCCCAGCAAGCGAAGCTCTAATTTTTATGGAAACAGCAAATTACAATGCAAATGTCACAAAACTGCTCAGAGAAATAAAAATTTGAATTTGTAATCAGGTTTACTGCCACTGAAAATTGGATTCTGCCTTTTATGTTCAGTCGATCAGGAAAGAGAAAATCTGTATCGCATGACCTACATCTTCAATCGAATGTAAATAACAGGGCCCATGGTTGGGTTATTAAGAACGCGCAACAAGCTTGCTCACGAGGCACAGACTATGGATTTTGTATCGGACATATCAAGCGAATATTATGAACAACCAACCTTCCATTTGCTTAGCAGACCTTCTGACCCTCTGGCTGGTCCATCTGCCCCGAAAGCTTCTTTGCACTATTGCAACAGCAGAAAGACACCACAACAGGTGCCAGGATCTGGCCATGGCTCTTTGCAGAGGAGATCTCTGTGCATCTGAGTGGATCAGCCCAAGCGTGAACGATGCTGTTTGTCTGCGCAGAGACACCCAGAGCCTCCTCAACCCTTCGTACCCCAGAAACTCTCTTGAAACTATGTGGGGAAGCAAAGCCAGAATCCAGAGGGTTCACACTGGCTATCCATGATCCATCCAGCTCATTTCCCTGTGGTATTTAGGAGGCTGCAGCCCTGCCTTGAGCACCCCACAGCTGAGCCCTACTGCTCCATACCTATCCCTAGTTTGGTACGTAGCTACCATCGATGAGGAAGCCACAGCAATGGCCAATGGGTCCTTCCAGCAGCAACTCCAGAAGAGTCAGAGACTTGGGTGGTGCCTTAGTCTCTGTAGCACAGCACTGAAACTCCATTGCTACACTGATAGGTTTTATTGGCTTAAATTGTTAATTGAAATAGCTCTTTACTCTGGGAGGGGTGGTGGCAGTTATTAGCTCGAATGAACGCTTCATAAATAAAACCATTATGACCAGATTGATGCTACTAAGGCCTCAGTCCCCTTCTGTAAAGCCATAACAGCAGTGAGGAGGACTAGCAGCAGCTCCTGCAGCAGCCGTGCTCAGCCCCGGAGCCCAGGCTGGCCAGTGGTAGCACCCAACCAGGCAACCACCACATACCTACCATCTTTGGTCTTTGCTTTGGGCTTTGGCCTCAGCTTTCACCCAGGGGACAGCTCAGAGCCTGGTTTGGTAGCTCACGGGACAGAGCAATCCCCTGCTCCTATTGCCCAGACACCTCCCGAAATCCCTTTTGCGGGATGGGCTGAGAAGCTATGGGTTTGAAGAAGCAGCCATACATTTGGGATGCACAGGCACAGTCCCAGCCACAGCAGCATTCACTCGAGTTTTGCACTACAACCACACCAAGACCAACTGCCTTTCCAGCCTGATACTACACCCCCCTCTGCTAAAGGAGCATCATCCTCTGCCACCTCCCAGAGATGCAATGGTGATGGAGCCATCAGCCTCCATCAGCTCAGCTGCTGTGACTTGCCCCCAGGAGATGACCGGGATGGGGAGGATGGAAACAGCCCGCAGAGAGCTTGAGAGCTCAATCATGGAGAGTTTCTGATTGCCAGCCCAAAAACTAAGATGTCTAAGAGCAGGTTGTCCCAGAAACCCCACACTCCTCTAAACTCACCAGCATCAGCAACTTTTGATACTGAAAATAATATTGCCTAAGGAAGGCACCCCTGCACCAGCAAGGCTGGCGCTCGTCTCCCTCATCCTCCCAGCCAAGAGCGAAAATTAAAGCTAATTAAATTACCCCCCTGAAGTGGGGATGGCTGCTGGAGCAGAGCCTGCTGAAGGGACGTGGGCTGGCCCTGCCGCTTGGCTGCTGGGGAAATGAGACTTTGTGGAGAGCCCAATTAGGGGCTGCAGGTACAGCAGCTGTCCCCTCACCTGCTGTGCCCCGCTCACAGCTCAGCACTGGCGTTCGCTGCCTGTGGAGGTGTAAATCAATACACACCACTGTGTGCTCCCCGCCAGTCAGGTTACACAATTATCTCTTGGACTGTATTCATTTACCACTCAAATATCACCCAAAGTGCTCTCCCAGACAGATGCGAACCCAGCGCACAACCCTCATCACCTGCAGGGGCTCGGGATGGGGAAGGAGCGGGGAAGCTGATCTCTTATCTCCTCCCTCCTTTTCTGAAACGCTGCTCTTTTATTTCCCCCCCCTATCTCTTTGCTTTGTTGCTTTTAATTATGTACCCCAAAGGAGCAGAGCTAAATCTATACAACTCCAGGGAGTTCAGGTTCACAGCACACCAACCAAACCCACTTACGGCTCACAGAGAGAAGCGGTGGAGATGCCCAAGAAGAGAAAACCCTGAAACCAGCCTGTGGGTCTTCTGATAGCAATGTGGAGGTGTGGGAGGCAATCATTCCCTGTCCTCACACGGGAGGGGGAGGAAGCATCCTTCCTGCACCACCCACGGCCACCTGAAATCCTATCGAAGCTAAACAGCAGCACCTGAGACCTCTCTGCACGGAGAGCTGGGCTTCTGCCCCCAGGAGCCCCAAAATACACACGGTGAAAATTGAGGCCGGTTTGGAGGTTAACGCCGTACTTCTGCACAAACGGGCATCCTCCCCATCTTCTGCCCTCACTCCTAAATTTGCTTCTTCCGCACACAGAAAGTTTCAGAGACAGAAAGCTGAAAAAAATACATGAATAAATGCAGCCTGTTCTGCCCCTCTCAGAGGGCTGGGAAGTTTCTCCCAGCAGCCGGCCGAAATCTCTTCTGCGAGCTAAGCCGATTCCTTCTCGGGTGATTTCACACCTTATTTCCAGGGCTCCCACTGGGGAAGCAGCAAAGAAAGGTGGCAGCTGGCACCGGAGAGAGGGAAAAAGGATGGAAGGCCGGACACAGATGGCAGAAAAGCAGATCAGCTTCTCAGGGCGAGCCCATTGCCGGCAGTCCCACACGGTGCCGGGCGGCACGGCAGGGCACCGGGGCAGGGCAGAAGTAAAGGAAAAAGGGATATTACAGCAACAGGGGGAGACCCCAGCCATGGTGATTTTATCAGGGGCTCAATGCCACCTCTGCTGTCCCCAGGGTGTCACTGGAATTATTCCCATTTCACAGACGGGAAACCTAAAATAAGGAAACCTGCAGAAGGACAGAGCTTGGAACCAAAGCCCTGGCACACGGTGCCCTTCGGCTCGCCCGGTGCCCATGTGAAACAGCTGCCAAGAAGGATTTCACAGAGGGGTTTGATGTTACTTTATCTCTGCTCCCACCAGCTTCCTCGCTTCCCACTTCACTGATTTTTTTCCTATGTTCCTCTCCCGCAGGACTCAGCCTGCACTTTAAACAACACGGGGAAGCCAGCTGTCCTCATTTCTTCACCAGACAAGCCCACGGAGGGGTTGGCAGGGAGGGGTGGCAGATGCTGTCCGAGGGAAGGCAGCAAGGCTCCATAGGGCAGCCCAGCTCCCACCCCACTCCCTCACCCCACGCTTTGTGAGAGCCTCAAAAGCCCCATTTCTACTCCCACTGCCTCACCATCTGCTTGCTAAGCCCTGCCTGAGAAAGGGCTTTTTTTGCCGCCGAACCTCAGACTCGCTCTAAACAGAGATGTAATCTTCATTTCCACGTAGCGCCGGGGCGATGGGTTCACAAGAAATGCTCCCCACCCCCCCTCCTTTGCTTCACGCAAGAGTTTTCAAAACGTGAAAAAAAACATCTCAGAGGGGCAGGAGCGGCGGCCAGACAGACAACAGGGATTTCTCAAGCGTCGACAGCTCAACCTGAGAGTGATTTAGGGGTTCCCCCCAAGCCCGCTCCCCTAACACCAAACAATTCCCTTTGACTGACAAGCATAGAGCTGTAGCTAACAGCGAGTGAATCGCGGCTGTCAGGACCCAGCCTAATTCATGCTGCTGTTTGCCAGGGAGAGGAGCTACTGCCGGGTTATTTATCACTCCTTCACGGTGCATCCCGCCTCCCCGCTTCCTTCTGGATGGGGTTGACATGATTCACGAGCACCTGTAGCTGCCGAGCACGGGCAGCTCGGAGCAAAGCCTCCTCCGCTGAGCCGGGCGGCCAGATGCTGGTAGCCAGACAAATGGCTTTTCCAGCACTCGGAGAGATAGTTTGAGCTTTTCAGACTCTTTAACAAAGGAAACGCATTCCTCTGCTGACTCTCAGGAGTCATCAAGGTCACAGGAAAAGGTGCCAGATCGAAAGCTGAGATGAAATTAAATAGTTTTTTTCTGTCCGCCGAGGAATTTGCGCCGCTCTCATCAAATAATAGGGGAGCACTTTGCTGGCAAGTTGCAGATTTTTATCTTCGCGAGGTTGATAGCAGGTAAGACAGAGTTATTCTCTCCCTGTTTGGAGGACAAACTGACACTTGGAGTGGCACAAAGAAGTGGCTGATCTGGGAACAGACCCAAATCTCCTTCATTTCAGTGCAGTCTCCTAGTCACCAGGCTGCTCTCACACAAACACTGTTAGTTAGGAGCTTTCTAATCCGCTGCAGGGTACATTCCAGACAATATCCCCAACTATACATTGGGTCTAGCGTGGATGCACTTTACAAAGGTACACCTTGTGTTTGTGGAGAAAACTAAAATGTTATAAATGTAGATCTGTCACATTTCCTGAAATTGCATAGCTCCATGAAAGTAAACTGAAGTACCAAAGCATGATATTTCTCTCCACATCAGAAATCAAAAGATGAAATTTGACAGTCCAGCTCAAGCAGGCGATCAATCCTAAAACTTACACAGGACTCATTTGTCACACTGGATTTCCTTACATCACCTGCAGACATCCAGTGTTTTCCAAACTCATTGAGAATTAGTCATCCTTAGAGCTATGTGTCTTCTTCAGCATGTAAGTGAACCACTTTACTGGGTGACACTTGAAACAAGCCCTGCTGGTTCCAGGAAAGATACAGTTTATCCTGTGCTGAAACCAAAATCAGCATAATTTGTAAAGTACCAAACTAGTCATTGCTCCTCATAACGACACTGTAGATGTGACGTGCAAGGAAAAATGTGACTTTATACATGACTAACCTGACAGTCTGTAGGCGACGCAGAGAGAGAGAGGATATTTATAGAGAGCTGATGGCATCTGGCCCCACACCTGGACGTGGGTCAGCACCTAAGGTGAGGTGAGGGCATGTCTGGAGAGGAGCAGCAAGTGACTCAGACCCTGAAGACCACCTACAGGAGCCACCAGTTTCCCACCTGGGAATGTTTTGACGGGTGGACACACATCAGCCGTACCCCCAGTACCCACCAAGCCCTCCTTAAACTCCTCTGTGAAGTTCCCACCACTCACCTTCGAGCTGGTCCACGCAGCTACGAACCTATTTGGGGTTTCCCACCTAGGATTCCCATCCCAAACCTTCTTCACCCGCTCTACCACGATGGGCTGGGCAAAGTTAAAAGGGGAGAGGGGTTCTTTGGGAAGAGGGGTTCTTTGGGGAGGGGGTTGCACTTTTTCACAGCCGATGCAGCTCTGGGTGATGTTGGGATGCTCAGCGAACCCAAAGTGACCACTTTGGGGACCAAATCCCACCCCCATCCCCATCCCCACGGCGGAACAAGGCACTCACCCGGGCTGCCGGCGTGTCCCGCGGCGGGAGGCAAGGAAGGGCGGCCGAGACGGCTTCGGGACACTGAAGAAGAAGAAGAAGGAGGAGGAGGAGGAGGAGGAAGACGACGACTCCGTGGGGAAACGAGGGGCAACGACCCGGCCGGCGGGACCAGCCCCAGCAGCAGCAGCAGCAAGAGGAGGGTGCAAGCTGTCGGCATGGCGCTGGGGGGTGGATGGATTTGGGGAAGG